>NW_025336346.1:9572371-9572488 GCF_004798865.1 Varanus komodoensis
AGCAATCTTAATTCCAACTGGTGATTCATCTAGCCCTGCCTTTCTCATGATGTGCTCTGCATATAAGTTAAATAGGCAGGGCTAGATGAATCACCAGTTGGAATTAAGATTGCTGGG
>NW_025336346.1:9572588-9599306 GCF_004798865.1 Varanus komodoensis
AGGCAGGGCTAGATGAATCACCAGTTGGAATTAAGATTGCTGGGAGAAATATCAACAGCCTCAGATATGCAGATGATACCACTCTCATGGCAGAAAGTGAAGAGGAACTAAAGAGCCTCTTGATGCGGGTGAAGGAGGAGAGTGCAAAAGTTGGCTTGAAACTCAGCATTAAGAAAACTAAGATCATGGCATCTGGTCCTCTCACTTCCTGGCAAATAGTTGGGGAAGAAATGCAGGTAGTGACAGATTTTATTTTCCTGGGCTCCAAGATCAGCACAGACAGGGACTGCAGCTAAGAAATTAAAAGATACTTGCTCCTCGGGAGGAAAGCTACGCCAAATCTAGACAGCATACTAAAAAGCAGAGACATCACCCTGCCAACAAAAGTGCGTATAGTCAAGGCTATAGTTTTCCCTGTTGCAATGTATGGCTGTGAAAGCTGGACCATAAGGAAGGCTGAGTGCCGAAGGATTGAGGCCTTTGAATTGTGGTGCTGGAGGAGGCTCCTGCAAGTCCCTTGGACTGCCAGGCGATCAAACCTAGAAGAGATCAACCCTGACTGCTCTTTAGAAGGCCAGATACTGAAGATGAAACTCAAATACTCTGGCCACCTAATGAGAAGGAAGGGCTCCCTGGAGAAGAGCCTAATGCCGGGAACAATAGATGGCAAAAGAAGGAGGGGACGGCAGAGGATGAGGTGGCTAGATGGAGTCACTGAAGCAGTTGGTGTGAGCTTAAGTGGACTCCGGGGGATGGTGGAGGACAGGAAGGCCTGGAGGAATGTTGTCCATGGGGTTACGATGGGTCGGACATGACTTCGCAACTAACAACAACAAATTGGCTGGGGAACATACCTCTATTCATATTAAGCAGGACTGATTCACTTGGTGGCCCTTTCAAGTAGCATCTGAAATAGCAAGCCTCTTCAGGTCTGCCTCGGAATAAACTTAAGCAGCATGTCTGCTCAGAAGGAAGTAGGACAAGCCTCAGTAGTAAAAGGGAAGAAGCCTCCTCCTCAGGTCCCACCCATTCGCCAAAAAGCTCTTACCTCAAATCAGCTGCTGATTGAATTTGGCCTTGCTAGGAAAGGAATTGGAGCTTAGGGCAAAACCTGCAGGATCAGCAGGATGACAAGAAAAAATGGGTGGGCACAAATGGCTATTGCAAATGATGGGCGTGCACCTTTGCACTAAAGAGTAGGTTTCTTTGAACTTAGAAGGACTTCCCTGCAGATATGATTTCCCTGTGGCCCTAGAGAGAGAGCCACTGTGGTTTAGTGGCTATGAGCATGAGATTGGGACGCCCAGAGGGTGCCTCTGGCCCAGGCACAGAGTTTCAGCCCAACTCACCTCACAGAGTTGTTGTTGTGGGGATAAGATTGAGAGCAGGAGGAAGAGAATGATGTAAGCCCCTTTGAGGTTAAAGGGGGAAAGTGGAATCTAAATCTCATAGATGGATAAACAGAGTGATCCAAGAACTGAGAGTCAGGACAAAGAGCAGTCGTGATCAGAGGGCCAACCAGAAGGCAGGAATGGAGATGAAAACCCAGACACAATACAGACTAGAGCTCAAGCAGATTTGTAGACAGACCAGGAATTGCCAAAGTCCAGTCTGGGTGTAGTTTTTCCTCAAGGATTTTCAGCTATGGATTATCTATACACTGTTGAGTAAATACGTACAAAGCAGCTGCCTCTTTATGCTTTCTTTACTGACAGGTGCCAGGGAATCCCACTTTAGCAGCCCACAAGAATGTACACTTGGGTCCAGAATATGTCTATGTTACAAACTTCAGCAGTTTCACTGGTGAGAGCACCCAGGAAAACCTTTACAACAGTGCTACTGGGTAGAGGTATGTCCACCAACTACAAGTTTCCAGAACATATACAGAGTGTTTTATAGATTTCTAGTCACATATGCAGGAACAGGGAGGATGGGGGGCGGGGAGAATGGACACATACCAACTGATAATGCATTCGTGAACAGAACAACATGAGAAAGCTGCAGAGGGGACTTGACATAATGTTACAGTAAGTATCAGTGATTGACAGAGTATTGATATGGCAAACAGAAGGACATGAGTCACCACTGATCCTGGGTGTGGGTTTGGACAAGCAGGAGCAAGATTTCAGCAGAATAAGAAGAACAAGTCAGGGCTCGATGCATTACAACATTTCTGGAGAGCCTCATGACAGGCTCTAGCATTCCAGAGAGAATTAGCTCAGCAACTAACTTTGCAACACTGCAGCAGCTGCCTCAGGTGAGCAGAGAGCCTCAGTCTCTTAAAGGGACAGATGAATGATGAAGCTTCAGGGAAAGAGGAGCCTGGCTGAGAGTTTGGGCCTTTTTTTGTCTGGACAGGAGGAGCAAGGGCACTGTGGCTTTGATGATGACAAAGGCGCATACAAGCAACCTTTCTCTATAAAGATTTATTTGGATTTTCCCAAACAGGTAAGATTGTGGGCTTCTTAGATGTATAGTGTCCACTGTATATGAGTGCTGCACAGTCAAGCTTTTCCATCCAGGATTTCTTGGTGATATCCTTGGTGACAGAGGCCAGAGCTGGATGAAACTAGAAAAGGATATTAAAGTCATTAAAAACTCAGTGGAACAAAGGGTCCACTGAGTCCCACAGAGACCCTTTCCCTTTTTTCCTCTTCCAGGACTACTGGTGAATGCAGGGATAGGAAAGTTATGAATAATTCCCCTATACTGGTATCCATACCTAGCATACAGCAAGACTAACCTCTGCTCTCCTTGCAACTGAATGGACTATCGTTATGCATGAATTGTCACAAAATATTGATGGGCTTTACACAACATGACAAGCCATGGCAATTTGCATGGGAGGGATAAATGGACTGTGTTGGCATCTTCCACCTTTCTTCCTCTTGCAAGGAACCCAAGTTAGCTTTCAGAGCTCCATTTCATTCTCATAGCAACAACCCAGTGAAGTAGGTTAGGCTGTGAGTAAGTAACTGGCTCAAAGCCTTCCTCTGAGTTTCATAGTCCTGTTGGGCCTGCAAGTCCAATCTCCCAGGTCTCCAGCCCAACATTCCCACCACCAAACAGCATGAGGGACCTGCAATAAAATGCTGCAGCACAGAATGCTCTTGTACATTGCTCCTAAGTGGCAATCACTAGAAACTGAGAGAATAAGTGGGACCAGCAGCAAAACGTTGCCGGGTGCAGCTTTTCCCCTCAGGCTGTCGCCCCCATGTGGGCTTCACAGACGCATCTGATTGATTTCTATAAGGCAAAAGGATGTTGGACCAGATGGATCTTTTGTTTGATCCAGCAGCATTCCTTCCATGTTCCTTCCAGATATTCTGTCCCTCCCTGAAGTGTTCATCAGCATTCAGACCCACCAGGCAAACTCAGTCCTGAACTGCTCCTTTGGGCCCCCTCCCCCACTGACTTTTTGTAAAAAAAATTGTTAAAAATGATGACATCCCCTTGAGCCTGCCGAGACTTCTCTCTTGTGACACCATTTTGGATACATGAAAAACAGCATTTGCCGAATTGAGATTGCTACTGGTTTATGTCATTATAGTTTCAGTGTAAAACTAGCTCAGTACCTACAAGAAAATCTACTAAAGTGAAGTGTCAAATATCTGCCTCTCAGCTTCTGATTATGCTGCAATTTGTTGTAAAATTTGTTGTAAAAGTACAGCCCGTCTGAGCTCAGGTCTGCCGTAGTTACTATCACCAGATCATGGATTCATTCTCCACTGCCTGCAACCTTCACACTTTCTCTTTCAATGACTTCCCATTCACTGTGTTTGAAAGTGTGATTATAAAAAGCTTTCTTGATTATTTGTTTTATGCAACTCTCTATATTTAGAGCTTCTGATTGCTTCCTTGATTAGGAACTTGATTGTATTATTTGGCTGCTGAGTATCTTACAAAATGGATCAGTTTTTGGCACTGAGAACAGGTTTCAGACACACTCTCCAAGCTCAGAAAATAAGCTGGCCTTTGTTCAAAGAGGAATGCCACCGGTCAGCACACGTATGCATGCTCTTCTCCCTTCTCCATCCCACCCCAGATTCACCCTTTAAAATGTTATTTGCTCCATATTCCCCAAACCCTTTTTCAACTCTGTGAATATCTTTTTCGTTGTGCAGATGGCGCATGTGCTCCCATCCATTGGTTATCAGCTGTTTTTGCAGCATATGAGCATGACTGGCTTTTGTGTGGTCATATTAACGATATGCCAAATAACTATCAGATGAGAATGCCTGTTTAGACACCCAGAAGGTTGTGGTGGGATGGTTAACATAGTATACTCTTGCTGGAACTGATACAGCAATGAGCTACCATGCTTGTTTCAGAATTTGTGTAGGTACAGAGGTACATTGCAACATTATTTAATGTCAGATTCTATTTTCCATAATGGCTATTCCATGTTTAAGCAACTTTCTTGTGTAGCATGGGTATACTATGCAAGGGCTACACTGATGATTTGCTGGGGAGTAGGCATGTAATAGACACAAATATAATTCTTATCCATTTGCATATTTTCCTGCTAAGTATATGAAGTACATTGAAATTCTATACAAGACAACACATTAGGGTCATACTAGGTCACCCTGGAAAGGTATAAGCAGACTAAGACACTGGACACTACCTTTAAGGGTTACAGTAGCACTTATTCCACAGGAGAAAAGAAAGCATTTCTGAAAGCACATTTTAAGGCAAATAGTTTTTGGATATTTAGGTGGGCACTTAAGATAGCTTATAAACTCTGAAATATAAACACTGAATTTGTCAGACATTTGATACAGATATAATTCATTTCATTATGAATTTATGAAGGCAGAACTTGTTACCGTTTCCTTTTGATGGTATGTCAAAGAGCAAACCCATAATTCTTGTTGAGTGATAAATGTGGAAAGTGTTGCATACAATTAAAACAGCATTGCCTTTTTCTGTTGATTGTCAGGCTCCCCAAATAGTTTGCCAAATCCCCTAGAGTAGCAGGACTAGCCAATTTGAAAAATGGTTCTTTGACCAGCATCTGGTTTTATTTCTGAGATGGGTTTACCCATCCTTCATTCTTCCTGACAAAATGGGACACAGCATGTTCAGAATTAGTTAATGGCGCATGAAATCCTACATGCAAATGCTGTGAATCCAGGGTCTGAATGCAAGCTATCAATCAGGTCCAGGAGAGGCCTGTTTCATCGCACATTTCAATTGTTTGTGTTCTTGCCCACCGAATGCACAGAACCCTTATCGTTCAGAAGCCAGTAAGCTTGGATAACTCATGATGTGTACTTTGCTGAGGGCTGTATTTCTTAGGTTTTGGTAAATGACTTCCATCTTATATGGATAACCTTTTAAATCAGGTCTGTTCCTTTAGATAAGAAATCAGACCAGGAAAGGGGGGAAACACCTTTTTAAAAAGCTGCTTCTACAGTATTTTGTAGAGATAAAATGCAGCAAGAGCCTCTTGCTCTGCATCTTATATTTTTAAATACTGCATTTTTCCTGCTCCAGCCAACATAATAAACGTACTTTTTTGCGTGCTGATTCTGATCAAACCACCCTCTTTGAAGCCTGGCAGAGAATAATAAATGTCTTTTCCATTCCATGGCTGCTGCAGTAACCTTTGATACCCCCATAAAATATGAAAGAAGGCAAAAATATAACCTGCAAACCTGTTCGTTTAGCCCATCATTTTGATTCTGTGATGCTGTCATATGGGTAGGCTGACCTCAGGTAAGTCTACAGGTGTCCCTCTACCAATTATATTATTAAAACAGAAAAACAGTGCGAGTCAGAAGGGGTCTCCCAGGCCATCTAGTCTGACCCCTGGCTCCAGCCAGCTCTGCTCATGATATGCCATGAAGGTGATCAGAAGGCAGGGATGCTTATTTATTAATATTTTAGATTGTGCCAGCAAATTTCCCAAGAAGTGTTTTATTGCCTCTGGAAGGCAATAATGTATCAGTGTAGTTCTGAGGCCTTATTTTGGCACTGTCAAAGGCTTGCAACAGTAACAAAAATAAATCTTACAATGACCAGTGCAGACAAGTAGAAGAGAACAATACAAGGGGAGAAACCAGAGTCTCCTTCCAAAAGATCCACAAAATCAAAGGGAAGTTCAAACCTAGATTAGGTATGGAAAAGGAAAGTGCAAGAGCAGCTGAACATTAAGAGGACAAAAATTACAACTATAGAAGAATTAAAGAAGGAAGGAAGTGAAACTGTGATGGCTTTTGCATACCTGGACTCAGTCATCCATTCAAAGAGAGACTGCAGCCAAGAAATCCAAAGATGGGGACTTGGAAGGGCAGCAGTGAGGGAACTAGGAAAGATCATTGAGCTTTGATGATGATAATTGATGTTTCACTGGACACCAAGGGCAGGATCAACCACAGCAGTGTGTGTGGGTGTGAGAGCTGGACAGTGAAGAAAGCTGACAGGAAGAAAAGTGGCACAGCAGCAATGGCAAATGAATACACATAACACCAAACTACTGCCTACTGCAGGGTTGCCAAAATGGAGCTCATGGCACCGACTTGCCTTAGACCCCTTTCTCAGCAACCAGCAAGGTGCCCGAGCCCTCCAGTTAAAAAAAAAAAAGTGTCACAAGCCTGATTTACCCTTTTTGTAGCTCATTGTGTCTCTTGGTTGGGTACCCAACTGACACCAAACTTTTTTTACCAGCTACCAGGAGGCTTTAAAGTATTTCAGCAGAATTGGTGGCCACAGAAAGATTCGGCTTGTGAAACTCGGTGTGGCAGTGGCAGACAGGCCCTCCCTAGGCCCTCTCAGCCTTTACCATGAGTGAGATGGGACTGTAGGTGGGACTGTGTAGTGAAGGAACCATTCTTTCATGGATGGCAGCAATGCTGGGAAGAGGAAATTTCCCCACAGAAGGATGTTCCAAAGTAACAACAGAACCCCCCCCCCCCCACTGTTGCAGCATCTATCTATCTATTTAAAGAGCAATCTGAAAGCCCAGATCCACTGGCTGGCAGATGGGTTCTATTTATGTATTTATTTATTTGCTTTATAAAGCCACACTCAGTAGTTCCAAATGGGTGGTGCACATCCTGCAGCAATATCATATAAAATTATACAATAAATAGTGATTAACATTTTTTAAAAACTATTGAAAGCATAAACTAATCCTAATAAGGCTGCCACATAGTATTTTAGCAAAACTTTATCTTCAGTCAGGATAGTGGATAAATCATCAAAAGAATTGTTTTACTTAATCGATCAACTAAAATTTAAAATTAATTCAATACCATTGAATTAGTTATTAAAACATCTGGAAAATCAACCTGGTTTGTCTGGCACTGAACTGATTATAAGAAAGGTGCCAGGCAAGCTTCTCTGGAGAGCCAATTCCAAAGACAGGGCACAACCCCTGCGAAGGCCCTGCCTGAATCCACATCCCTCCACCAGGACAGACAAGATGACATGGCTAATTGCCCCCCACCCCAACCACTGTGGAAATTAGATCCTGACCTTTGCATAAGAGAGAACCCAGCTAAAGTTACATTTATGCAAGTGTGGTTGCACAAGTGCCATTGTGCTAATGTCATGTACAAGCATTTGCACAACAGAAAGACTGACCAGCACTTTGCTAGTGCTAGTTCAGCTTGTGGACTGACACCACTGGATATGGCCCAGGGTCAGGATTCAATCCTGGCCAGCTTTTTCCACCTATACTCTACAATGGTTGCAGGGAGGGCCAAAAAGAAATTGCAACCAAAATTGTGGGAAAGGGAGAGAATGAAGGTAGCATTTCTCAGGGTGCAGGGCTTCAATTCATACCTCGCCAGAAGGGGAATATGCGTGTTCTTCTTCTACCATTAATCCTGCTCTCCTTGTTGTCATACCAGAGGATCCTGGCAAGCCGTCTAAGAGATCTTAGCTAGGGCTTTCTCCCTTGGGGTTTTCTGTTGCAGCGACCTACTTAGTGCCCAAAAGCTGAACAAGAAGTTGCTGTTGTTGCTCTTCCTGTTCACAGGACCTTTGATAACCAAAGCAAACCAAAAGTGCCAGGTAAGCAAACCCCTCTTTACGCATCCTCTGCCTGAAGCAGCTCCTGCTATTTCTATATCTTTGCTAGGATCCAAAATCAGGCTGAGGTTTCAGAAGATTCCATCAGTTTGCTTCGGTACTGGAGATTCTGGTCTGGGGCAGAGGCAGGTGGGCCCACACAGCACTTTCCCGTCCAACAGCAAGAGAAGAGTGGAAAGTCTTCAATGCAGTGAAGAAATATTTCTTCAAATCCAGCCAACTTTCCTCTTCCACACAGGTGGATCATAATTTGTTTTTCTAGTAGGAGGACCATGCCTTTGATAATTATTTAGGTGATAGGCTCTTCCTGCTGCAATTGCTACTGCTAGAAAAAATCCCTTCTCTAGGTTAGAATTCCACTCTTTGCACCTGAGTGTATTGTGTGGCGTTAGCATTCATGGTTTTTCATAGCATGGCAAAACCATCCTTCAGGTATTAGGGATGCTTCACTAACTACTTGAGGGCCAAACTCTTCAGTTTCTTGCTTCATAACACACAGTATGAGTGGAAACATCAATAGCCTGGCCAGTGTTCTGCTGTGAGCTCTTTTTCTCCCCTCCACCCCAGAGAGAGCATCATTGGTTGTTGCATTTCTATAAAATGCCTTTAAAATATTAGAGCATTTTAAAGCATTTAAAGCCGCCCCAAGGCTTCGTCGAATGGGGCGGCATAGAAGTCTCCTAAATAAAGCATTTTAATCATTCAAATATTTTCAGATATTGAGCAATTATATACACAAGCATTGTGGATTATGTGCAACACCTTCAACCATACAGTGAAATGGGGTGCTCTTTATTCAAAGAGGATGCGGCCAAAGCAGGACAGGAGCAACAGGAAATGGAGCTGCAGGAAAGGAGGCGGAGATAAGCAAACTTGCAATAGTGGAGCTGAGACCATATCGGATGTCTGCAGATGCTGCTATACATTTTAGGATGGATTGTAATGTGTATGACAACATGTTTTACCACAGTTAAATTTGTATGCTATCTGAGATTGTACTTGTTACATTTGTTTTGCATATGGAGAATTGAGACTACATGGGACACTTACTATATGCTCAAGATTTATCACTTGTTCTAGTTTGTAGGTGGCTATTTACAGCAATATCCTCTTCTCTGGCTTTTCCCAGGCTTTACCACCATTATAGTGGTCTTTATTTTTCTTCTAAAGTGGAGAATCTGGTATTTCCTTAAATTTCATAGCAGCATGAAACCCTTGTGCATTTGTTCCATTTTACTGTAACTGAAGCATGACAACCTCTACCCAACATGTCCCTCCTTCTGGCATTCCTTTAAATCTGTTTCTTCTGGCCTATTCCTACGGCTGCTCAGAATCTCTCGGATTGTGGGATCTGACAGAATAGCTGCTGCCCTTTCATACTGTATATAGAGCATGATGATAATGGGCAGCCTTTTATACACATTTAGTAAATAAATATTCTGATCTTAGTTTCTTCAGGATAAACTGGCTGCAAACTTATATTCCCAAGTTAGACTCATGGAACTCAATGGGACTAATTACATGTGGAGAGTATTCCAGCTCTTTAATCAAATACCATCCAATAATAGGATGTTGCAAAGACTGAGATATTTGGATCCTGAGTGACAGATAGTCCTATCTTCAAAATATGATAAAATCCTTTAAAAAAACACCTCTACTTATGCATAGTGCTGGACTGATGAGTGACAGCAAACCATGCTCTTTTGGGAGCTCTTTACAAATTCCTGTACATTTCTCTAGTTATGACATTTTATTCTTCGCAGATATAAGTATAACTTATCAGAAGATGTTTACAGATTTTCTTCACAATACATATTCATGTATTTTGATTCCAATCAGCAGGGGCTGATTTACACTGTAATCTGTTGCATGTTTACTTACCAGTAAATCCTACTGTGTTCAATGGGACTTACTTCCTAGTAAATGTGTTTAGGACTGCAGGCTTAAAGAAATTAACAAGGTCACTTTATACAAATTGTCCATATTTTAATTTTCTCAATTATTATATCTTTCTGTTAAGTCTTTAAGTCAGTGATAAGAATCTAATACCCCCCTGAAGTACTCTATTAATATCCTGGCAAAAATATGGAGGATTTTAGTTTCTGTGACTGTCATTTGGGGCTGAAAGAAAGCAGGTTCCCTGCATTTCCCACCTTATTTATTTATTAAAAGCTTTCCCAACCCATCCACCACTAGTGTCTCAGGACGGCTACCTTATTTGTAAGAACGGAAGTGAAAGAGTAGCACAGATTATACTGTCAGGGAAGCAGAATGCTCCGGCAAATCAGGACAAGACATAAAAGGAAAATCTCAGAAATTATATCAGAAAATTATTTTATGCAAAAAGTTTGGCCCTCGGGCATGTGTGGGAAAATCATCCAGTTAAAACTGTAATGCTTACTTAGGTAATTTTGGGTTTTCAAACTAATACATGAATTGAAATTAGCTTTTCCTTGAAAATTCACATTTTTTCAGGGATTTTCATTTTCATGCAAGCCTTTTTTGAAAAAATTCTTGAAGTTTGAGAATCACTAAGTTTATGATTAGATGCATTTTCAAAATGTTGGATGAAATGAACGTCATAACTATATAACGTTATATAAGAAATGAACCTTGTAATGAACTGTAAAAATAAGACATTGAGAGAAACCAAAACTGGCCGATTTGGCCATTGCTCCCTTATCCCCTTGAGAAAGTGAATGTATTTACCAAGGATGCCCTTTCCATTGCTGTTGATTATTTTAGGCTAGCTGTTGGGTCCCTTCAAGGTCAAAGCTGTTTACTGGTGGAGTAGGATTTAAATGCTGAAAGTCAACTAATCTATTGATCAAGTTCACAGATGGCTCCAACTTGTACAACTTGGTCATTACTTGCAACCTCAAAAGTTTCTCATTTGGACTGAAAATAAAAGAAATGCAACCAAATTCCTAAAAATATCCACAACATTGAGAAAACCAATTGTTATTATCATTTGCATGTTTGGTGAGTGCCAAATTAATAAGATTAAAAAACATAATCTGCCATGAAATAGCTCTGAAGAAAACTACGACTTGCTTATTTCCAGCAAGAAGTATTTTCATTGCTTCAATATCCCTCAGTGTAGTATGAGGCATTTTTTGTAACACTCTTGCTGCTTTTACAAGATTCTACTTCAATATCCCAACCACATTGCTATAAGCCAAATCTACGTCAGTCATGCGAAAGAGTGAAAGGAGGATTGTGTTTCAACTTTTGAAAGTAAGTCAATTATTTAATGGCTACAGAAACCTTAATTAGAAATCATTAACTGTTGGTAATGTCTTTAAAAAACTGAAAGCATTATTCTTAGTGAAATAGCATCTAGACATTTCATTCACATGCTAGACAAGCCTTCAGATTTTGTTGGGGAGAAATAAAAGTGATAGCACAGAAACCAACAATATCTTTCCCCCTCCTAGACCTCCATCTCCATTCCTGGTGCTCTGGAGACATTCCATTTTCCCATAGCCAAGGGTGGCATCTAAATAACTGGGTATTAAGAAAGCCCTTTCCACAGGATGCCAGCAATTTATTTGTTCCACACACCCTGTTGCAAACACTGCACATTTTTACTTAAAGCTTTTCATGAATTTCAAAAGATACCTTTGCTCTCTATAGCTTATCATAGGCCAACCCTAAAGTTATTAATTATGTTAGTTAAAATAATCAATTACACCCATTTCTAAATGCATTCATTTATTTATTAGGTTTATAGCCCACCTTTTCCCTTTTTTGAAAAAAAGAACTCAAAGGAGCTTACATTGTTCTCCTCCTGCTGTTTTCAATCTTATCCCCACAACAACAACCCTGTGAGCTAGGCTGGGCTGAGAGTCTGAGACTGACCCAATGTCACCCCGTTGGCTGCATGGCTGAGTGGGAACTAGAATCCAAATTGGCTGAGTCCCATTCCCGCACTCTTAACCACAACACCACACTGGCTCTCTTCATGAAAGGTTACTCACTGAAATAATTTTAGTTCTAAGAGAAATTCTTACTAAGAAGGTTTTGCGACCTGTCCCAACAGTTATACTGTACTCCATCTTATGCGGAACATTAATTTCAGTACAGTGCAGCTCCCCTAATGAACAGAACTAAGCGTCATTCATTTAAGGCTGTTGACCAGTTCCCCACAACAGAGAATGGATGGAAACATGACACCTATCTGCTTTTTGGGGAAACTTTCATGAATGTGAACTTGATCTTCCAAGCCTAATGGTCCTAAACTGGTATAACTTCATCACTGAATCTTGAGCAGAGATTGCAGCACATCTATTATTGTTGTTGATATTATTTGGGTAAATTGAATTTCTCAGTCGCCTTTCTCTAAAAAACACTTAAGGTGATTTACAAAATTATTAAAAATGCACAATATAAATAAATTAAAACAATTTCTTTTAAAATACCCAAGCATGGTAAAGTACAGGCAAATAACGCAAGCCAAAGTTGAGATATTTAATGGAGATGTACACCAGCTACAAGAGACAACCAGCGCCCATTTTGGCACTCAGAAAATGACTTAATACCACTTCAGAAGCCACCCCCTTTGACTCATGCTTAGATTCAGAAATCCAAGGCCTATTGTCTCCCATTAACTATCATAGGAAATAAAGAATGGTTGTAAATTTACTGTTTATCAAAAATGGATTGTTGTTGCAAGCCTAGAAGCTTGTTAGAATAGGATTATGCCTGATACATTAAAAAAACAATGCTACACACTTTTTATTTATTTTTAAGGAACTGCTTATACACACACACACATATGAATACACTTGGCAGAATTAGATAATATATGGAGGAATAGTTGGACCCTTCAGAAGAATCAATTCTTCATCAAGTTTTAGATGAAGAGACACAAGAGCAGCCTTGATAATTTGACAAAATCCCAAAGGAAAAACAATTACCCTTCTACATTCCTTGTGGACTGCTCTGACAATTAACAATAGGACCTAACCCCCCCCCCAAAAAAAAGCCATGCAGTAGCTAATGTGGGGGGGTAGTCCTCAAATTTGGAAGAAAGTGAGAGATTCATTTCACCTCTCCTTCCCCATTAGTAGTGAAGTTGTGGAGTTTGTCTTGGTAATTTGCATGGAAATGGGACAAATGATAGAGGTTCTCCCTGCAAAAAACCTGCACCATTTCAGAAGGCTAGGTGCAAGGACTAGAGAGTAATGATTGTAACCCAGTTTAAGGCTTTTTTTCCCATAATGAAACTTATTATTGTTTAGAGAGTCACCAACTTTCAATCCCACGTCTGCCTTCCTCAAGGAAAGCCTCTGGTAAGATGCATCCTATTATTTGAATGTGGTCCCATCACTTACTGAACACTACCCCTTCAGCATATAGAAAAATGATAGCAAGTGAAGCTAATCCTGCAGTCACCCTGTCTGCCTTTCCAAAGCTAAACTGCAGATCAGCTGTGGAAAGGTTCTAGAATTCCAGGACCAAGCTTTGACCCCAACTCTTCGAAGAGTATCCTGCTTCACTATGGGGAGCAGCCGGAGGAGGTGATTTGGCTTGTGCTGGGGCTGAAACCAATTCACATGTCTGCTAATACCTTATATTTAAAAGTAGATGGCACAAACAAGAGAGTCATCAACAGGATAAGAAGCATATCAGATTCATACGCATCCCAATCTACTTGGAATGATTTCCCAAAGAAAAAGAAAAATGGTATCATTTAATGCAGAAAATTGAGTGATGGGGGCAGGAAGAGAAATGGAACAGCTAAACCAAGAGGAAAGATACTTTTACCAAGCCAGCAGTATATGTTAAAAAACTACAAACCTCTTTAGGATAATGTGAACTGACTCTTAAGACAACCTCATAAGAAACAGGCTCTTAATTTCAGCTTCCCTCATTTTTTCTAGTTCTTTACTTTCAGCTGTGGCCCAGAGGGTCCTTCTTCAATTGACAATTCCACTTTTAAAACATTTTTAAAAAATCATTTCATATCAGTGGGAAAGGATGCATGTGGATGATTCTATTAGAAATTGCACACTTTTTCTGGTTAATTCTGCCTAAGGTATTTTATATTAATGACATCTATGCTGTTCAACATGCATTTTTGTCCGGCTTTTTCTGTCTCTGTCTAATGGCTCTTGTATTTCCATTTGTCTTAGGCTGTGAGCCTATACCCACTTATCTAGCAGTAACCTTACATTTGACTAGATCCACACAGGATTGCACTTTTATGTAGATATTGTTTTAAACAATGAGTTGTGAGACATTTTGTGAACTGTTCAAAAGGCACACTATAATGTTTTAAATAAGTATTTAATTTGGTTCCTTGATTGCTGAATGGTTTGCACTTCCTACATCAACTGTATGTTCTTTACAACAGAGTGAATTAAAATAACTTGGGTACAATTTGATTTACAATTAAGGCAATTTGAATCCGGTCAGCCTTCAACTTAAAGGCAGTCTGTTAATCTCAGCATTTGTTCAAAGAAATATATATCTAGCCCATAGCACATTGCAATAAGGAGACATCAGAGTTTGAGTAAAAATGCTGCCCTGTAACATGAGGTAAGTTGCTTTATACCCTCAGGCTTCCTTTTAAAGACCTATTTTTGCTCTCTTCCACAGTGTTTCTCTTTGCTTCTTTTACAGAATAATGCAGTTATAAGTGTATCAAAGGGCAAACTGCGTGTCATCTATGAAACACATGCAGTTCCAACCCAATTTCTGCATAAGTGTAGTGTAAGGGCATTGGGGGGGGGGTAGGGGAGAAGCAGAGCCCTTCGCTGCAGCTGATTTAGCCCTGACGATGACCCTCTAGGCCATTTATATGGGTTGCCAAAATCAGAAGTAAGCCTGACAGAGGGGAAAGAGTTGAGGGCATTTGCAGGTGAGACTCAGTGGGTGCCCAAAGAGTAAAACCCATTCCCTGCTACTCTCCAGTCCTGTACATGTGTGCTCCTGACTCTTCATCCCTGTTTTTCAGCCAGTGTGGATTTAGGAGGGCATCTTCATCAACATGACAGCTAGTTCAGCTCAGGGCAATTTGTGCACACCTTGCTGGATTTTAGTTAGGCAGGATTTTAGTCAGATGCTGTCTACACTGGCTAAATGGGCTGTTTGCCCACACCTTCCAAAATTTGATCCAGATGACTGGTGATTGTGAGCTATAAAATGCTGGTTATGATCTGTAAAGAACTCTATGTCTTAGGATCAGGCTACCTGGAAGACCACCCCATCCCACATCAGCCTGCTAAAATCCTCTGGAGAAGCCCTTCTTTCAAGACTGCCACTTTCAGAGGTTGTCACGTGAGAGAGGGCTTTTTGGGGGGGGGGGGGCATGGTCAGCTTTTGTGAACTCAAGGCTGCAGCTTCCTTTATGGAATCAATCCATCTCATACTTAGGTTTCCTCTTCTTCATCTGCCTGCACCTTTATACAACATTATTGTCTTTTCCATTGAATCTTGTCTTCTTGTGATGTGCCCACAGTACAACAGTTCTGTCATTTTGCTTCCAAAGTTTTGGCTTGATTTGTTCTAGGATCCACTTCTTTTGTTGGACCAGAACATTTTCAAAGCTGTCCTTCAGCATCATGGTTCCAAAACATCAGCTTTCTTCACTGTTCAGCTTTCACACCCATGTATAGTGATTGGGAATACAAAAGTTGGGTGATCTTGGCCTTGATCTCCAGTGCAACATCCCCACACTTGATGATCTTTTCTAGTTCCTTCACTGCTGCTCTTCCAAGTCTCATTCTTCTTTGGATTTCTTGGCTGTAGCCTCCATTTGAATGGATTATTGAACTGAGCTAAGCTAAACCCTCATAATGCAGTATGTGGACTGAGAACTACCAGAAGTACAAGTGGGGTTCAAAGAGGCAGAGGAACTAGAGATCAAATTGCCAACATACGCTGGATCATGGAGAAAGCTAGGGAGTTCCAGAAAAACATCTACTTCTGCTTCACTGACTACACTAAGGCCTTTGATTGTGTGGATCACAACAAATTGTGGCAAGTTCTTAAAGAGATGGGAGTACCAGACCATCTTACTTGTCTCCTGAGAAACCTGTATGTGGGTCAAGAAGCAACAGCGAGAACTGGACATGGAACCAATGATTGGTTCAAAATTGAGAAAGGAGATCAGCAAGGCTGTATACTGTCACCCTGTCTATTTAACTTATGTGCAGAGAACATCATGAGAAAGGCGGAGCTAGATGAATCACCAGTTGGAATTAAGATTGCTGGGAGAAATATCAACAACCTCAGATATGCAGTTGATACCACTCTCATGGCAGAAAGTGAAGAGGAACTAAAGAGCCTAAAGATTCTATTTTTTTCCCACCTAAAGGTATAAAGCTGAGATCCTGATCTGTCTCTTTCATGTTTTCCAAGTTTGCTCCAGATGGATGATATTGGATGGAAGATGCTTAAATAAGAAATTATTTGTGAATTTTTCTTCATTTGAAGTTGACAGATAAATGCCTATGTATGTACTCCCAATGTTCCTGTCAGTACCTTAGAAGCATTGCTGGGAAACATTGTCAGATATTGTGATGTCTCTCCGGACTCCTAGAAAATTACTTTATATCAGACCATTTGTCAACATGATTTGTGGGCTCTTCCTAAAGCACTTGAATGAGTACCAAATTCTACAGGTTGCCTTCTGGGTATTGTTTTATATTTTTCCTTCCTTTAAACATACAGGGTTTGTTTGAAACATTTCCTGTACATAAATTACTTTTAATACTTGCTGAAGAAATACAATACCTTCTTATCAATATAAATACACAGAAAAATACAATGTTGGTATGTTGCAGACATTTTGCCTATCAAGTGATGATCACAATTGCTGATAGAAAAATAAGAAAGGTACCTGAATTAGTTCTCTCAAGGGTTCTCCCACATATTGAAAATTTGTATCTTCCACCTCTGATTTTTATCCTGCCTTCTAGAGTTTGTGACATACTCCATACAGATACATACATACATACTCCATACAGATTTCAGATACATACTCTATACAGATTTCAGGGCTGTATAGGCAAACTGAAACTCAGCAAGCTACTCTGAACCATAAACATTTACATTGTAAGCAGTCCTGAGGCTTTTTTGCGATTAGGATGGCATATAAATATTTAAAATAAATAAATGAATAAATAAATAAACAGGGCACATTTCAATTTGTAGTGCTTTGTGAAAATGAAGACTCTGCTATCTAACCAAGTCCAGGACAGCATGGTAGCAAAGCTGAATGTTGGAAGCATTGTGGGAAAGAGGAGAGTCAATCAATCAATGAATCGATCAAGGGGAGTTCAGACTAAAGTACAAAGCCGAGATCAAGAGATTGGTTCAGTTCACACTATCACAGCAAGGAAAATGAGCCATGGAAATAAGCCACCAAGGGTCATGTCCCCTACTGGGCATATTGGTTGACACCAAGGGGATCTGCATGATTACTCGCGCTGGCACAGTGTCCCATGCCATGCAAACCCAGCAAGGGCAGCTTCTTGCTGTGGTTAACAAGCCACCCAGAACCCCAACGCAGAAACAAGCCATCCTCGCCAGCTTCAGTAACACAAGGAGCCACACTAGGGAGGGTCATTATATACACCAGCCCAGCATGTGACTACAGGAAATAAGCCACCAAGACTTATTTTCCCCACCATGATTGTATGAAGTAGGCCCTGGTTCTCAAACACAAATGCATAAGGAGTCTACGCTTAATGGATGGATTCAAATGAAACTGATCTTTTGCACCAAAGAATATAGTTTGAAGAATCCAGGTAAACCACATTGTGTCAGCATACAAAACCCATGTAAAATGGGAGAAGGTTTCTGAGCAAAATCCACTGGCCAACAAATCAGATTCCCTCCACACCACCTCAACACAAGCCCCTGCATTTCCCCTAAATCTAGCCCAGGTATTAGGGTGTTAGGACCCTCCTGAGCAGTTCTGAAGTGCACATTTGAGTGCAGGCTGAAGGAGAGAAGAAGCAGGAGACCTGCTGCATGAGTAGAAGTCAGTTCATGCCACGCTGAATGTGGCCTTTCCTACTTGTGGATTTTTCAGTCCAGCCCTTTTAAAGTGGGTTCTGACAAGGAGGGGCAATGCTTTATCAAAATCAGGGTAATATTGTTTCATCTCCCGATGTCCCCGAGCATTAAGCCCCCTGCAGCAGCCTCAAGGTTTTTGGGGATCCCATGGAAAGTAATATGCCAGGACTAGGGCTGCTTACATGGAGATTTATTGAATAAATTGATGCACTTGCAGTGCTAGCATGTCTTCACTCAGCAGATTAATCTGCAGGGCCCCTCTCAGCTGGAATGGGCAGTCTGTGAAGCTCACTGCTCTGAGCAAGATGACCAAGCAAGACAGGGCAGGGCTAGCACCCAGCTTACCTGTTTGTTTGGTACTAATGGCAAGGCATCGCATCTACAATACTGTGAAGCCCAATACTAGTGATCTGCAGGTTACATCATAACGTTAGTTTGAGTGAAAGCAAAGTTGAAGTTTCTCACCCTAGCAAATCCATTTGTAGGTCAGCAACGTACTGATAAGTGAGTTTACAAGGAAGGCGGCCAGAGTTACCACATTTGCCTGAAATGTCAGCTACTGAGGTCCTGGAATGCAAGCAAATGCCTGCACATTATTTCTCATGATGCTATGTGTCTGTCCCTGGTCCATCTTCCTTGCCAAGAGGCCTGAACCAGGCAGACAAGATGGACATCGCTGCAGCTCATATGCCAAGTGGGAGGATTTGGAGATCATAGGCTTTTTCATAAAAAGCTTTCATTTACAGATCTTCATATTAATCAAGTGAGATGGCCATTTGCAAATCACCAAAAAGAACCAAAGAGAGTATCAGTTTCCATACAGCTTATGCATATGTCTCTGTGTGTGCAAATTTAGGAATACTTGCTGTATTTCAAAAAGAAATGCAGCACATCTCAAAATACAAATTACATAACTGTTTTTGCCAGTTCCCACTATGGCAATTGGGGTGTCTAAAATTCCAGTGGATATGCTAGATGGAATCCAACAAGTTGATGAAACAAATCCATCTACCACAATCGAATTATACAACTATCTAGTAGAGCTAAAGATCTACATGCATAACCAGCACTCTTATAATACCAGTGCTATATCAGATACCTTAATACTCATTCATCTTCTTTTCTGCAGGAACCAGAAACAGCAGTCCAGGTGACATACGTATGAGAGTATTTTATGAATTTGCACAATAAAACTGGTATACTCTAACCCAATCCCCAAGGATCTCTTCTAAAATTCTGCATTTTCTGATTATAGAAGTCTGTTGCATAATATTACAAATGAAGTGTATTCTTTATTTTTAAAAAAATCAGCATTCTGGTAGCTGTTGAACTCTGGGTGAATGGTTTTGGACCACAAGGAGTTCTGTTCACCTGTACAGATTATACCTGGGTACTCTTTGTGGGTTTTAACAACCAAGTCTTTCAGCTGGAAAGAATATTTTTTTAAAAAATCCCAGAACCAAACGGTTTGGCTCCCCCATGATAGACTTATATAAACGCTTATCATTCTACAAATGCATACAAATGTCATACTTTCAGCTCCTCATAGGATCTGACATCCAGTCAGTTTCAATTTAACTCAGTAGTGAGGAATATTAGAAGGTAAGAACAGCCATGTGGGGTCAGACTCGCAGTCCGTGCGTCCCCAGGTCCTCTGCGCTCTGTTCATTATCATCTACTTCTGGGTCTAGCCATTCAAAGGATGTGGTTATTGGAGATGATCACAACATTTATCAGGGTTCCTTGAGCATTGTGAGCAGAAGGACTTTCTCCTTCACAATTAGGAGAACTCCTGTTTCCAGTGGGAGGGAGGCCCAGTGGAAACTTTCCCCTTAGGAAGAAGCAGGGCAGTGGAGTTCCCTTTCCCTGCTGCCCCGAGTGCACTTCCCATGCTGTTCTCGAGGGAGGAGGTGCTGAGGACTACTGAGGAAAGGGGGAGTCAGAAAAATCCCTGCTTGCCTACCTCCTTCCTCCAGCTCCAGCACCAGTGGAACTCCACGGAGCACATCCAGACCCAACCTTCTGCTTTCTAACTTATTGTTAGAAAACCTCAGAGTACATCACATTAATGCAGACATAAGTGGGCAGTAATGTTATATTCATATCCTGCTCTTTCCTCTTTCAGGGAACCCAAGGTGGTTTGCCCAGACCTCCTCCAGTCCATTTTATTCTAACAACACCTCTGGGAGCTGGATTAGAATCTCTCTTAGTAGGTAAGTTTCATGATATAAAATGAAAAGTCTGCCTTGGATCCATAATTCTGCTTCCAGCAGCAGAAAGATATCACAGGTGAAGGGATCTTCCATGTCTTTCTCTCCCTGCTGCAGCCCCTTACATTCTGTACAAATTTGCTGAAGCAGGTTAGGGACATTCAGGAACAGACGTGGAGAGTACATGGCAGGCACAAAAGAGAAGGAAAGGACACAGAAGTGCTGCTGCAGTGGTATCCTTCAGCTGAAGGAAGAACAATTCTGTATTCAAGCCATTGGTTCAGTTCCGTTTGCATTTCAGAAAAGATGCCAGTATGACTTTCAGACCCTAAATGAATCTTTTACTGTATTTTTGGGTAATGAAAAGGACATGCATCAAAAGAACTGAAGGGTATTCTTGCTAAATGTTAATGCTAAGCAATACTACTGGACACTTCTCTCATACAAAGATAAGTTTAGAAGGTATTTATGTGCTCAGTGTTCTTAGATAGCTTTGCTGGAGTACCTGGCCAAAGGAACACTGATCTCATGGTAACCAGTGAAAGAAGCTCATCTTGTTATGATAGCAAGTTTTCATTTTCCCAATCATCTATTCTTTCTTCCATCTTAGCGGAGCACCAAAAACAGCTTATGTGATGCATTTAGGGCTGCATATCTAGACAGTTGGTCCTGTTCAGTGCTCTCATCTGTTAAGAGGAAAATGTGATTCTGGTAATCCCATTCCCCCTCCAGTATCTGCTAATGGTTGGGTGGGGAGCAGAAACCAATCTGTCTTGGTTTTGGTGCCTCAGATATAAGATGCCCTCCCAGAGATGCTTGCTTTGGACTTTCTCTCTCTCCCTCTCCCTCTCCCTCTCCCTCTCTCTCTCTCTCTCCCCAGATGAACAGCATTCCTACCATTCTATCCCACTGTGCTTTGCAGAGAGGTTTAGTGGCTTTATAGATACGTTCTATTTTAGTGCATTTTGCAGTGGCATCTATGCTTTGTTTGTTTTTGAGCCATTATTTCATCACGTTTCTTGATAAATTGTGTGCATGCTAGGAGTCCTGTTATGGAAGAGCACCTCTTAAAGGAAAAATCCTGAGCATCTTTAGGCACAAAGAGGTCCAGAGTTACCCCAACCAGTATAGTTTTCTGTCTGTCTATTATATGACCCTTTTCTAGAAAAATAAATCATCCAGTGGATAAATAGAGGCCTTTTCTGTGATTGCACCAATATTTTGGAGAATGTCCCATGATGCCTCTCTCTGGTCAGGGAAGACATGACTGCCCTGGCAGATTTTAGCTGCCTGTGCACTTTGGTTAAAAGTCATAAAAATGTTTTATTCATGGTCTTTGCTTTCAGCATTTTGTTGTCTTCATATTTTACTTAACTGAATGTCTGGTTTCATATAGTATTGCACTTTAAATGATTATGAACAACTCAGAGGGGTGCACAGGCTTTAAAAAGGCAGAAGATACATTTGTATATAACTGAAAATGTGAAAGTGAACTATCCATTCAGGGAAGCATTCCTCATGTTGAGATGAGTTCATGTGAGCCATCACTGCACAGAAAGATCCCTGGATCCTTCTCCACCCGTGAGCCCTGTAGTCCAAAGAATGTGCACTAATGTAAGAAGGATTCTTCGGCAGAAAAGGCTCTGCCTCTGCTCAGGAGGGTGACCTCCAAGTGCCTTCCATGCCTATTTTTAAAATGCATTTTGCCCCTGTAACCTCTTGCCAAACAAACAAACCAAGCAAAAATAGCACACTGCATGCAAGCCTATGATACTAAGAGGAAAGAGCATGTAAAATGCTCTCTGCTTGGATTGCCTCCTCGGTTGCTAGGAAACAGATGCTCAGAGCACAAGTCACTCAAACCAGTCAGACTGGGTGGCTGCGTGGAAGTGCTGACTTAGCCATAGGATCAATGGGCATCTTACACCGTTCATGGAAGAAGACTGCACCTCTTAATGATTACCTGCATTCTACCCTAGTAGGTTTAAACGGTTTAGGGAAAGCTTCTCTATACCTGGTGAAAGATTCAGGATTATGCATTTAATCCGAACAAACATGTACTCACTATTTACTCTTTTGCAAAGCAGGAAAACCTGAATGTCCCTCATGAAAGAAAGGTGGGGCAAATGAAATAAAGTGGAATGCCTGTTCCCACAAGATGCTCACCAGCAAAAGCCATTACAAAGGGAACAGCCAATAGCCTAATGATAAATAGTCACACACCAGAGGGAGAATTCTCATAGCAAAACCCATCTTTGTATCCAAAGCTTTCTAAACTGTCCTTTCTAGTGATGTCCCAGATTTAACCTTTTCATGCTCTGAGTTGAAGCCTGCCCATTTCATCTGATTTTTTCATAACATTCCTTTTAAGGTCAATAACTTCCCTTATCAGACCAGAGCTGGAAACATCATATACCACATGCTGACCATTACATATTTGGCATGGTTGGTGGCTTACACTTGCAGCAATTCTTAGACTCCAAGCCTGAAAAGATGAGCACTCACTCAGTAGACTGAAGATCTTACTGCTGTCACTAGACTTGGATCTATATCCTGCAACTGTTGATTTTGTATGAGCATTTATTTTGATATATGATCTGCCTACAGTAAGGTATTTGAAATGGAAGTCCTAAAACCTACCCCCTCCTCAGAGATTCTCCAGGTTCTGATTCTTTTGATGAAACCAGACTCTCTTCCTTTTTGGCACAAATACTCGTCAAATTTCCCAGGAATAGGAGATCATTGTTCATGACCTCACTAGAGTGTCTATGGAGTGAAGACTTTGTCTTGTCATTGTCGTTGTATTTATATCATGCCTATTTCCATTGATGGGGACTTCTGACATGTTTCATGAACGGTACAGACTGCAGTATCTTAAGCATAACTGCTTTATTAAGTACAAGCAGTAGTGCTGTTGTGTGTGAGGAAGGCCTGGGCAAATGATACCTAGATTGAGGAGGGGGCTTCTGCCCTGTCTTCTCCAGAGCTGGGGTTTCCACTTGTTCCAGCCAGTTACACACCTGCACATATTTCCCCTTCCTTCCGCCACCATTTTCATCCCTTCTCACTCTCCTCCCCATCTAACCTACCCGGCACAGCCCAACCACTGTACCAAGTGCCACTGGCAAGGGGGTTCTTTTGTTTAATTTCCAGAAATCTGTTGCATATGCAGCTGGTGCAGCTGGTTGGTGAGGCACCCCACTGAGCAGCGCACCTGCCCTACTCAACTGCACTTAAACAGAAAGAAGAAAATAATCCACTTCCCAGTCCTACTTGGTGAGGCCATGTGGGAAGAGAAGCATTGGGCTCTCTCCCCCTGCGGGTCCCCAGCTGCTTACCAGGCCACGTTGACAAGGGAATCCTTTTCTGGCCTTCTAAAAGCAGTCCTGCAAGGGGAGGCACTTGCAAGCTCACCTGGTGCCTTACTGAGCAGCCCAGGGACCACCACACAACTGCCTTTTAAGAAGACCAAGAGATCCCTTCCCATACCATCACCTTCTCCCCAGAAGCTGGACGGAAGTGCTAGCACCGCCCTTATCACTTTGTGCAAACCACCCGGAGAAGGCTCACTTCTGCCTCTTTTTGAAAAAGCTTAGTGGCAGCAGGCAGAGTGGTCAGCACGGTGCCCATGGGCTGGCTGCAACTTGTGTGCCCACTGCCAGCTTTATTCCCCAGGGAGCATCCCTGGCCCAGAAACATGCTGGGAAACTATGGTGGTGGCAAGCCTGCCCATTCATAGAAGGCAGATCCTGAATCTTGGATGCAGCCTAGAATATGCAGAAAAGGGAATATTTATTGGGTACTTGTTTGTGTGTATATTTAATAGTGTGCTTATTTATCCTGTATCTAATACATTTAATTGTATTTCTATATATAAAATACTTATTGCATATTTAAACATGAAAATAAGCAATAATAATTGTATCAATCACCAATAACATAGACTGTGATTATAAATAAACTGGATCCCAGTCAGAGCAACAACATAGCCAACTGACCATACAGCAAATTTATCCATTGTGGACGAGGCTGTAGCAACCGTTTTGGGTATTGGGGCATGTGCTGTTGCAAACAGGGGTGTGTGTACAGCTGACTAAAATAATGTTTCTGTCTGAGTATTGTATGACATGGTCTGGCTTAAATATGAAGCAAAGTATTATCATTACAGTTCATACAATCATGATAACACAAGGATGGGTTTCAGCCAGCACTCCAATGTAAGTTCTGGCATGTTGATGCAGTGCCACATATGCACGCTCACACATATTTGAAATACTTACATCTATTCTGCACAGGTTCATAAAAATCAGCAGGACAAATGATCTTTACTTGTGATTTAGCAAACTTCTGCACTAAACCAGATTGCTGCAGGTTATCCAAATTAAATCCTGTATCATTCTTCCTTGCAAGAACACAGGGTCATGAGCAAAAGGTTAGCCTTTTTGCACTTGCCATCGTTTGAACAATCTCTGTTCCTGAGGCTACCTACAAAAACAAGAGTACACAGAATGAAACCATGATGTAAGTTCAATAGTTCAGGAGAGCCTTGGAAGAAAAGACTCTCTTAATTTGTTGACAGAGCAAGGTACAGTAGAACTAAGGGTGTGGATGGAGTCTGGTTGGGTTAGAGAATTATTAACATAGCCAGCATCTACCTCATGTCTCCATGGAAGTTATTTTGGTCCCTTCTGAGGATTGGTGTTAAGGCATTGGCGGGCACTGGCTGAGGCCCATGCCTTAGCGGAGAACCACAGCGAACCTCCAGAGCCCTCTAGCACTGCTCCTTTTCTGCTTGCCATTGCTTCCCTCTTGCCCGCTCTGTCTCTCCGGCCTGGAGGGAGAATTCCAGTAAACGGCAATGTACAAGGAGGGCTGGCTGCCTTATTCACTCACTTGCCCTTTCTCCCTAGGCAGCAGTGGGCATTTGACCCAGTGGCAGAAGGCACGTGAATGGGCAACAGCAAGGAAGGAGGCAGGAGTCTGCTGAGGGTATCGTACCAGAAGAATCTGCCAAATCTAGACTCGGCAGAGAGTAAAAACAAATTAGAAAGTGGAAAGGGGAAGTTTCCTCTTCATAATACTTAAATGCACAGAAGTAAAACCAGCTGCCATCTTCACAGCTGTGGTGACAAGGAATGTTTTCAGGGCAAAGAAGAAATGCAGCGGAGCCCCCTTTAGCAACACAGGCAGTAAACAGCAAAAATAAGCACAATCAGACACACTGGGGAGTTCCTACCACAGAAAACTGAACATCTGGTTTTAAAGTATTGGTTTGGGGGCTTTTTCTTTTAGCTGCTACAACCTCACAGGGCCACTTACCAGGATTTCAACTGTAATTAGCAATGGACTCTCAAATGATGTGCTTCCTTACCTAGATAGTTTTCTCTCTCTCCTGCACCTCTCTCTTCCCCTCCCCCTCCCCCTTTCTCTCTTTTTCACACATTCCTCTTCAAATATGTAGATTTCAAATACAAAATATATTCATGGAATACAGAAAACCATTCATGCTATACAACAATTCACATACATAAAAGGGGAAAAAGCCCATTTCAGTCTTCAATTAACATTTTAAAAATGGAGCCTACATTTCAGTCTCTACTGTAATTATAATCAGCTCTTTCTTCTAGAGAGATAAAAAAGGAAACTCAGAGACAGGAAAAGGGGAAATGTTAGAAGCCTTTTCACTGCATTTTTAGGCATTTAGTCAATTTACATTTTTAATCAGTATAAAATATGTGTAATGCCACAGAAGGACAAAGAAGATCCATTGGGGCAAACCGCATAGAAGCAATCATAGATTGGTAGGTAGGTAGCATTAAAGTTTGCTTTTTGCATGGGTGGAGCAATGGTTCAAAATGAGTATTATCATGCTACCTGTTGTTTGGGATCAAGAAGTCAATGTCATTCAACATATATGGAATACTGGGAGCAATAAAGACATATTTCCTTGTCAACAGGACCAACTGAAAATGCCTTGTTGTTGCTGTTAGTCGCGAAGTTGTGTCCGACCCATCACAACCCCATGGACAACATTCCTCCAGGCCTTCCTGTCCTCCACCATCTCCCAGAGTCCACTTAAGCTCACACCAACTGCCTCAGTGACTCTATCTAGCCAGTCCAACTTTTGCACTCTCCTCCTTCACCCGCGTCAAGAGGTTCTTTAGTTCCTCTTCACTTTCTGCCGTGAGCGTGGTATCATCTGCATATCTGAAGTTGTTGATATTTCTCTCAGCAATCTTAAGTCCAACTGGTGATTTATCTAGCCCCGCCTTTCTCATGATGTGCTCTGCATATAAGTTAAATAGGCAGGGCGACAGTATACAGCTTTGCCAAACTCTTTTCTCAATTTTGAACCAATCAGTGGTTCCGTGTCCAGTTCTCACTGTTGCTTCTTGACCCACATATAGGTTTCTCAAGAGACAAATAAGATGGTCTGGTA
>NW_025336346.1:9599406-9666797 GCF_004798865.1 Varanus komodoensis
TGCTTTCTTGCATTTCTTTTTCTTTGGGATGGTTTTAATTGCTACCTCTTGTACAGTGTTGCGAACCTCCATCCATAGTTCTTCAGGCACTCTGTCTATCAGATCTAATTCCTTAAATCTCTTTGTCACCTCTACTGTATATTCATCAGGGATATGATTTAGGTCATACCTGAGTGGCCTAGTGCTTTTCCCTACTTTCTTCAATTTAAGCCTAAATTTTGCAACTAGAAGCTCATGATCTGAGCCACAGTCAGCTCCTGGTCTAGTTTTTACTGACTGTATAGAGCTTCTCCATCTTTGGCTGCAGAGCACATAGTCAGTCTGATTTCTGTGTTGACCGTCTGGTGATTCCCATGTGTAGAGTCGTCTCTTGGGTTGTTGGAAAGGAGTGTTTGCTGTGACCATCTTATTCTCTTGACAAAATTCTACCAGCCTGTGCTCTGCTTCATTTTGTACTCCAAGGCCAAACTTGCCTGTTATTCCAGTTATCTTTTGGCTTCTTTTGGCTTTTGGCATTCCAATCCCCCATGATGATAAGGACATCATTTTTTGGTGTTAATTCTAGAAGGTGTTGTAGGGCCTCATAGAACTGGTCAACTTCAGCCTCTTCAGCACCAGTGTTTGGGGCATAGACTTGGACTACTGTGATATTGAATGGTTTGCCTTGAATTTGAACAGAGATCATTCTGTCATTTTGGAGATTGTATCCCACTACTGCTTTTCCTACTCTTTTATTGACTATGAAGGCTGCTCCATTTCTTCTGAGGGATTCTTGCCCGCAGTAGTATACCTGATGGTCATCTGAATTAAATTCACCCATTCCTGTCCATTTTAGTTCACTGATTCCTAAGATGTCAATGTTCAGTCTTGTCATCTCTTGTTTGACCACATCCAGCTTGCCTTGATTCATGGATCTTACATTCCAGGTTGCTATGGAGTATAGCTCTTTGCAGCATCAGACTCTCCTTCACCACCAGATAGTTCGGCAACTGAGTGTCCTTTCGCCTTCGACCCAGTCGCTTCATTCTTTCTGGCGCTACTAGTACTAGTCCTCCGCTCTTCCCCAGTGGCATATTGGACACCTTCCGACCTGAGGGGCTCATCTTCCAGTGTCATAACTTTTTGCCTTTTGGTACTGTCCATGGGGTTTCCATGGCAAAGATACTGGAGTGGGTTGCCATTTCCTTCTCCAGTGGATCACTTTTTGTCAGAGCTCTCTGCTATGACCTGTCCGTCTTGTGTGGCCCTGCACGGCATAGCTCATAGCTTCATTGAGCTGTGCAAGCCCCTTCACCACGACAAGGCAGTGATCCATGAAGGAGGAAAATGTCTAACCGACCGTGAATTGCACCTCCTTGCCTCAAGGGGGCAGCAGCATCTTTAACAGTTGTGTGTCACATGGTGGGGTCCAGCAGGTGTGTGGGTTCTGGGTAGCTTGCCAAGCACCCCAACAATCCACCCATACCAGGTTCCCCTATAATGGCAAATTTCACAGCCCCAATTTTCAAAATAATCGCCACAGCCAGAATGAGGAATTCCCCAGAGCTCTGCCCAAATCTGGATGCAGCAGAGAGTAAAGAAAAAAAAAAAAAACCAGAAGGTGGGAAGGAGAGATTTCATAATCATAATGCTTAAAAGCACAAAAGTAAAAGCTTCTGTCATCTTAACAGTATAATTCCTATTATCAAGGTAATTATTCTCAAGATCTCTAGAAAGTCTATATGAAGGAGAAGCATTATGCTGGCAAGTGGAGCAGCCCATCTTGCCTCCTGACTGAGGGGTCAGCTGTGCCTTTCATGCTTCATTAAAGGCGACTGCTTTGCAAAGGGTGGCTGCTGCCTCGCAGCCATCCTACAGTGCTGGCCATCATCTCACAGCCATCCCTGCAGGGGGCTACTGCCTCGCACAGATCCCAGGGGGCACTGGCTCAGTCTCCCCCACCCCATATGGCCACCTCTCGTGAGCATTGCCTTCCTCAAGCTCATTGTTGCTTCACACCCGTTCCCAAGAGGCTTTGCCTCAGCCTCCCATGTGCAGTCACTTCTCCCAGAAGACATCAAGCACCACCCTCTGTGAGATGGTGATTGCCTCACACCCGTTAGAGGAGGTGCTCCCTCAGTCTTGTTCGTAGAACTAATTCCCATGCAGAGTCCTTGCATTATATCAGTAACCAAGCAAATGTACATGGTTGAGAAACTTCACTTATGCTGAAAATGTCTGAGGAGCCAATGCCCTTCCTCCTGCGCCTACTAAATAGCTGAACATACAAAGCTTCCTTATACTATCAAAATGCTGCTCCATCTGGCCTAGTCCTGCCTACTCTGGCTGGAAGCAGCTCCTCAGAGTCTCTGGCAATGTCTACCTGAGGTCATTTAAACTGGACATACAAGGGTTTGAGCTTCCGTAGGTATACAAAGAATATGCTCTACCTGTGGCCTTTCTGTATCAGTCACCATGGCACAGTTAACTCACCCAAGAGGACCACCTCTCTGACTGAGCTACCTACATGCTGGGGAAGGCCCTGGGCAAAAGCAAGTGACTGCCACATGAAACAGAACTGGGAAATCACCATTTCCTCAGAGCACTAAACCTAAAGAGATGGCCCAGATAAACTATCTATGCACCTTCCTAGTGGCTCAGGGCAGCGTATCATATTCTGTCCCAGAATATGTTTCTGGGAAGAGAGGGCAGAGACAGACAGTGGGCACATGTGGGCTATGGAAGCCTTCTCCAACCTGGTGCCTTCCAGATGCTTCCAGCTATAACTCCAATCATCTACTATAGCTATAGCTAATGATGGGAGTTTTGGCCACAACATCTGGAGGACAACCAGTGGGAAAAGGGGCTGCTGTGGTGGGGCATTTCTAGTGGGGCTGCTGTGGTGGGAGGAGCAGTGAGTCACTGGTGGGGCTTGCACAGCACAGCAATCCATCACCCACAACAAAGCCATGGCGTAATCCAAACTTGGGCTGTTTCCACAGAGTTGCTTGCTTAGGAGCAACAAGCCACCCTGACAGCCATGGCTCATACCCATCCTCTACCCAACTCTTCTTCTCATTCTGCCTGAGGGATCCTGTGGGCAGCTGGTTTGCCACCATATGAATGGAAGTGCTGGACTGGATAAAACACTGGCCTAATCCAAAATGACTTTTCTTATGTTCTTGATAAACCCACAGTGGTTGTTATGCTATGCAAATCTGGGAGACCAATCCCCCTGTGGATGACAGAAGTGGCCATGAGCCGCTGGCAAAAGCTCCTTGTCACTCTTGCTGATCTTGCCTGTGTCTCTCCCAGTGACAGCAAACAACCCCCCTACATAGCTTAGTAACAGGGGAGGTTCTTGTGCTGAGAACTGAGAATTCACTCAGTACCATAACTGACATTTTTCAGGGAGAACCAATAGCCAAGATTTTCCCAATCAAAGAGTTACTCAGCCCCAGGCCACATTTTCATTCAAATCTCTATTCTTACTATTACTACTGGTAGTACAACGTATACTTCTAGTCCATCTTCAGTTTTGTGTTGCTATTTTTGTCACTTGCAAGTGAAGTATTAAATATGACCATTCTTAGATGGAGTACTTGGATATGTACCATGTAGATACTTCCCTCACTTTTTCTATTCCAGTACATTCATTAATATAAATATCTTTCAAAATGGCTGGGGGGATAGAGGAAGGGGCAGAGTATAATAGCATCTCATGCTTGTCAGCTGTGTCAATAAAGAAGGGAGAATATGTATGCTACCCTGAGTTCCTTACAAGAAGAGTGTTGTCATTTCAGGAAGGTGGTTATACTAGCAGCAGCAGTAATTAGTTAATTAATTCCTCATCTTGAGTTGGTTGAGCTATCTGATCTTAAAATATGATAAACCAGCAAGCGATTGATTATACTTGGTCCTGATACTGGAACCATCATAACAGAGTTGCCAACACTGACAGCTCTGCAAACATTGACAACTGTGTGGCCACATCACTGGATTCCCACCCTCAGTGACTTCACAGTGTCTCAAAGCAAAATTGGCCTCATACTCTTGACAAAATTAATGTGACTTTTCCTGTGATTCCTTCTCAGCTACATGTATGTGTGGCAAAAGCTATATTTTGGTTTGGTGTCTGAGGCAATAGCTTCCCTGTCTCTCTCAGTCAGGTCTCAGCACAGACATCTTAGAACCAGCGTAAAATGTTGCTTAGCAACAAAGCTAAGCCTGCTGGGATAATCTCGCTGTTGATTTCCATGATTAACTATATAACATTCCTAAAACGTTTCTTCATCATCATAAAGAGCACCGTGCAAATCCCATCTTCTTAAATGCTTATCATTTTCTTACACCTTAATTAATGCTTTGTCATCATAGGAAATGTATCTTCTTAAAATGTCTGCTTGTACTTTTGTTAAGCACCCTTCAGGCAACTCACTTAAAAGAGGGCCCGAGCAAGCAGTCTTTTGCTCCCGAGGACCATTTGTCATGCTATTCCTCCTCATTCAGGCTGGACACCTGTAATGGAGGATTTCTGAGGTGGCAGGTTAATCATAACAAGCACCATCTCTGCTTCTTCCTCTTACGGTGCTATGTGGCCCAGAACAGGCATTTACTTTTCTCCTATTTCTGTGTAGGGCATGAGGTAGGCCACAGCAGTGTGAAGCAAAGCCCCAATTTTTGTAAACATCGACGTCCTGTTGGCTGGCCAAAGCAGGCCCAGAAAGCTGCCACCCATGCGCATGTGAGAGCTCCTTTGTGTGTGAGGCACTGCTGGCTGGCCTTTTTCCCCCACCTTGCTGTGGTGTGGTGCTGGCCCCAGATTTGGGGGCCCTTGGGCATGACACCCTTGCTTGACCCCCTCCCTTCACAAGGCCACCTTTTCAGTGCCATCAGTCAGTCGCAGTAGCTTCCTTATCTTGCCGCACGGTCACTATTCTCTGGTCTGCTCCTAGATAAGTGCAATGGGTCGGAGCCAGACATATGTTCAGCAGGGTCTGCTGGTACTTGAGCAAATGTTTCTCCCAGCTCCTCTTTCTCCTGCAACCCTCAGCTCCACTGACAGTGCTGTTGCAGAGGGCTTGAGGATTCCCCAGTCCAGAGTAGAGAAGGAGAGACTATGAGACTTAAGGAAAAGGCGAACTGGAAAAATAACCACCCCGCAGGTCCCTTGCACTGGATCGCAGTGTCTTTTGTGAACTGAAAGAGCGCATCTGTTCAGCAAAGAGCAAATCTAGATCCAACCCATTCTGTACAGGTTTGTGAACACGTCACAAAGAGATGAGATTACCCCCCCCCCCCGCCACTTTCTCTAGAGCCATTAGGTTCCATTCTATGGCAAATATGTTTATTGTTTACCATAATTTATTTTTTGAAGGTGAATTGTTGTTAGATTGTGTTAACAGGAGACTGAGTGGAAGAACACTTGGCAGCTAGGCCAGAAGGAAATGCAGACATCTTGTGGGGAGATGAAGTATCCTGCCTCCTTCCATCCCCTTCTGAAACATCCCAGTGAGATGACCAAAGACACCTGCCTAGGAAAAGTCCAGAGCTAGAGAAGGGGCCAGGCCAAGACTGCCCCTGCCACCCCTTGTGCTCTGCGTCAACCTCCAAATTTGGGGCTTCCACCTATTTCCCAAGCATGGGACCCTTACACACTACAACATCCTAGGAGACATTTATTCACAACCGCTGAAGTCACAGCTGCTTACAACAAGACATTAGTTCAGGGTATACATAGAGGATTGTTAGAGAGCTTGGCTTGTTCTTTCCTGACCTTCATCTCTTCTGTCACTGACTTGTGCAGCACAACATAAAATTCTTCGGCAGTGTTCGGAGGCAGCGATCTGCTTCTGGGCAATTGCTCTGCATGGCTACATTAGTGACATGGCAGAGACGGTCCTGACAGCTCTGCCCTGGAGGGCTCCCCTCCCTCCCCCCCCACTCCAGCAAGCTTCAGCTATGCACCCCAGCTTTCAGCTGTGCACAGCATTTGCAAACTGGGATTCCTCTCGACTTCACCACGTAATCCAATCATCAGCAAATGGAGGAGCAATATTGTTTTAAAGAAAAGCTGCATTTTGCATGCAACAAAGTCAGAAGAATAAATCAAAAAGGTGGCCTAATTTGTTGGTGATTAGGTTTTAGGCTAACATGTTGCACTAAATCTCAACTCTGCAGCACTGCATTATGTCATTAGGGATGAATTGTGCAGGCTCATGGGACGTTAAATGCCCCTCCACATGACACACTGTAAAATGACATGACAAATGCTTGAGACAGTAGAGCCGTCCCTAAAGGTCCAAAGGAAAGTGCCCTTTTTAAAAACTGATATTCTTGCTATGTTTTTACGGCAGCATGTTGAGCAGTGGGGTGCGTGGAGAGGAGGAAGGAAGCAGTATGTGGTTCAAACAAAAGCACACGTTTTGATTATTGTACTCATTTAGAATGGAACAGAATTAGAATGGGAAGGGGTCAATAAGGTCATGGACTCCTATCCCCTGCTCCACTTCCACATGTGGTTGCCCATCTGGCTGCAAAGGTCGCTCGACATGCTACCTCAATGTATAGCTATTCAAGTGTATTTATGCTAATTCCATGAAGATGCACCTACTTCCTAATCTCTGCCAACTACCTACTTTAGCACAATTATGAATCTGATGGTGACCTATCCCAGCAAAAGGGAAACTTATGGCTTAATGGGGTGGGATAAAAATCTAATAGATAGATAAGTAGAATATAGTGACCCATTGTCACCACTGACTTCAATACATGGCCAGACTGGGGAGGTCTTTCACAACAGAGATGAACCAAACTAGGAATGGGTGGGTGATTTAATAGAATTGCCCTACTTCAAATGTCGGGTTTTCCTGCTGCACTTTATTATCACCACAGTGCGTCAGCCAGGCAAATGAGTTCTATTTGCCAGTCCATGTATCTGCAACTCTGTACTGGAGCGCCTGCCCACCCTCAGGCTTGGTTGATGTGGCAGCAGTCAGAGGGAGGGGCTGGGGCAATGTGGAGGTGGGCCAAGGAAGGCGGTGGGGTGTAATGCAGCATCAGGAAGAAGATGCTGGCCTGATGGGAAGTGGGGGAGGAGGGCGTGACACGGCAGTGCATGTGTCCCCACTTCTCGAGGTTGGAGAGCTTGTGCCAGGGCTCCACACAGGTTCTCCAAGGAAGCAAGTGGCAACCGGAAGAAGAGGAGGAGCAATGGCAGCTGATGATAGCAACAGTGGAGATCGCCAAGGGAGGGGACACATTTCTCCTGGGAGGCCTGGCTACTGCCATGTAATGCAAGTAGCCCCTGTGGGAAACATGACTTTGGATTATTACCCTCTGTGGACACCCTGGGTCACTTGCTGCAGAAGAGAATGCCAAAGGCTGTCATCCTATGCAAGTCTGGACAGAAAAGGGGCCTACATGTGAATAGGCCAACACCTAAACAGAGCATCAAAGACTCCTTGGTTTCCCCTCCCAGAATAAATGCATAGCTAGAGGAGATACTCAGTGTGGATGTATTAAGAATAGCTCTTATCATTCATATGAAGTTCTGCTCACATCGTTTACTTCAGAGGCTCATCAATATCTATAACCCTTTCATAAGGGCTCAGACTTCAATTTGTGGTTACTCTTATATGATATGCCAACAAGATCCCTCCAAACTCTTGAATTCTAGATTAATTACTCAGTCTCAAACTAGCAATCAGTTCCCAATTTTGTCCTTGCAACAGCTCACAGAATTTAATCAGCCCAGAAATATATGTTCTAATGCGATGACAAGATATCTATATTTTTTGCCATGTATTAACTGTGTAACAGAAGATTTATTATTCGCTTGGAAATGCATTGGCCCAGTTAACTTCCAACTAATTATAGATCTGATTGCAGCAAAAGACTACACTCTTAAGGATAACAGGGAGTAAGTGGTTTTGGATTTGCTTCCGAGCACCAAATACTCATAGGGTTGTGTTGGTAAAGTGTAATTCATTTGTATTGTGCACTTATGTTCTGGGTGCAATCCCATGCACACTAAGGCAGAAATAGGTCTACTATTCCCGGCCCGTCCCAGCCAGCTGGGGTATTCTGGGAGTTACAGGTTTTTTTTTCTGTCTAGATATGCGTAATGTGTTTGGTTAACCTTGAGTGTTGGCCTTGAGTGGGTTTGGTTGACCAGTACTTCAGAGCACATACATGATTACGATCCAATCAAAATCTTTTGATGCTGGAACCATTTCTGGTGAAATCTAGACCACTGGCTCTGTTTAGGGTGGGCTTAAGAGAGCAAACAAGGAACAAAGTTGGCTCTATCTTGGAAATTAGGTTTGAAATTAATGAGCCTTCCCTCTTTTTTCTGTCACCTTCCTTGAGAAGGTCTTATGTCCAAGATATCACCTTCCTTTTTATGTGGACTTTCCCTTTAGCGTGACCCATTTTAATTCCTTACTATTTCATGATATCATGGTGGCCACTGTATATATTACAATCTGTTATACAGAGCTTACTTGAAAAGATAATTTTATCCATTTTAATTTACTTTAATTTTGGGATTAGCTCTTTCCCTCACTTCAAATAGGCTAAGAATAACTGATGGATGTATAGATTCATCACATTTTGTTCTGTCTTCTGGATTTGTTCTAAAATTCTGTTTATTCCATTCCAATTTCAATTGTGCATCTTTGGCATAGTATTCTCTCATATTTAGCAATTGCAATTAATATTTGCTTTTTTTTGCAAACTATCCAAATGTCAATATTTATTTATTTATTTATTTAGATTTCACCTGATTGAGTTGTGGGAAAATTTGGGGACAGCCAACACCATGATGTTGAATCCCCTCTCATTACAGCATAGCTGCCCCACCCCATGCCACCCTATCTCCCTTTGGCTTTTATGTCCCTGCTCCCAGACCTGTTGCTGTTGAGAGCGGGGTGTCACTTTGCTGGACCTGAGTTTGCAAGGAGGCTGTTAGAAGTCCCACAGGTAAAGTCAGACCCAGCAAGGCAGCAGCACTGGATCCCAAACTCGCCTTGGAACAGTGTAAGATTTATCTCACCTTCCCAGTCACAAATTGGGCATTTCAGTGGTTCAGCCTACTTGCAACTTATGGAATGCGTTCCCCAGAGAGGTCCACCTGGTGCCATCATTATTTGTTTTCTGGCGCCAGGCTAAGACCTTTTTATTCAAACATTATTTTAACTGTTGATTTTATTTATTGATTTTAAATCTGCTGCCAGGATGTCTCCAGTATTTTATGTATTTTGTATGGAAATATATTTATTTATGTATTGGAAGCCACTCCGAGGCTTATGTGAATGGGGCGGCATACAAGTTGTCCAAATAAATAATAAAAAATAAAAATAAATAATCAAATAAAGCAATTATAAACCCGTGCGGAATGTGAAAACGTGAGTTCTAGTTTCAAAGATAGTTCATCACTATGCTGCTGATTGTTAAATTAACATGATTTCCATAATTTGCAGGCCATAGGAATGGCCTTTAATGTCTGTGTCACACAGAGATGCTTAGAATATGGCTAGTTAAGGCAAAAACTTTATTTACTACTTATGAAGCGTTTCAGCATATAGGTGTTTTTATATCAGTTTCCTAACAGAATATTATATTAAATAATATTTTAATATAATTAAAAGGACCAAAATTTGCATACAAACTTAACAATTTAAAAGTTCATGCCAAGAAGAAAGGAACAGGATGTACAGGGTGGGTGTATATCATCATTATCTTGTTAATACTTAAAATGGTTACGAACATTTGTTTCCCTGAATACAAGGTAGTTCAAGGGCCTCAGAAAAAGCAACAATTCCTAGATATGTTTAGACAAGGAGAAAAGTAACTAAAGGGGGAAAAGAAAAACGGCAATATTTTCTCTTTTGTTTGTTTGAAGTGTTTGAATGACTCTCAGGATGTATTTCATGTTGAATAATGGAAATACTACAGTCAAGGTCAAAAGCTGAGGGGTCCAATCCAACATGTAGGAGGTGGAACCCAATGGGGCCATCTCTTGAAGCTGATAAGTGCGAGATTTGGGACAGCTAAAAGGAAGCCCTTCTTCACACAGTACATAGGTAAACTATGGATTGCATTTCCATAAAATGTAGTTGAGGCCACCAATTTTGATGGCTTTAAAAGGGGATTGGCTGAACCCATGAAGAAGGCTATCAGTGACTTTTAGTCCTAAAGCCCACTAGCCCTAATAACCACATGGCATGTCCAGTATCCAAGGCAATACACCCTATACCCCAGTTACTGGGTGGGAAGTGTTGAATGCTGGGCTAGATGGAGCTTGGTCTGATCCAGCAGGGATCTTCTTACATCTTAGGGCAGATAATCCAAAAGCATTATAATTCTATCCATCATGAACCATTCAGAAGTGAATACATGTACACCCTGTAACCTATTGAGTGATACCCAGGTGTATTTATTTATTATTTATTCATTAAAAGCATTTCTACCCCAACCTTTACTGAGGTCTCAGGACACGTGCAGCAGATCCCTCTATCCTCTCCTCCTCAGGTTCTAAGAAATCCTGCACAGAAAACGAGGTAGGACATGGGCTGAGGTCCACCTCCAAAAGGTGCCTCCTGGAGCTCTTCAGGCATCCTGCCCCCACATGCATCACGACTGTCCTGTTAAGCAGGGTCCCCAGGCTCTGTCTCAGTTTCAGGAGGGCTGGAAGGGAGGCTGCTTGTTGGGAGCAGGGCCAGGGAAGCCTCTTTCTGCCTGTGCAGCTGCGTGCTTTTTGTACCTGCAACTAGCATGGCAATATTTTGATACCACTTTCCCCTTCCCATAGCATAATAAAAGACTGCTCACAAAGGGAATATACAGATGTAACTGTTTCATGGAGTGGGAGTCTTCACTGATTTCCCTAGCCCACTTGTCAAAAGCTTGTGTTTTCATTTAGAGACCCTTCATTGCCACATCAGTTTTCGGGTACATGGACCAATGCTCCAAACAGATGGAAATGGATTACGCCTATGAGCAATATTTATTTTATTCTATTTTTCCACACACTTCTTCAGCATCTTTGTAGCTCTCATTGAACCGATACCTAACTTATATTCTGATGCCTGCAACGCCTGGGTCAAGGAAGCAGCATCTACTTGATCAGGCACAAGAGAAAAGCAGGAGCATCCTTGACAAGAGGAACCTGCCAGGGCCTCACCCAGATGCAGTGGGGAAGGAGAACAGGTCTTGCAGGAGCCTAACCCATTCCAACTGTCACGTAGCAAAGAAGTAGTATAAATTGCTGAGGGAGCACCAGATGCAGCAAGGAGGGGTACCGGTAAGAGGTATGGCTGAGGCGCAGAAGGAGACAGAAAAAATGGCAGCTGAAAGAGAAGGGGCAACTGAAATGGAGGGATACCAAGAGATCTGTGGGAGAAGCTGGAAAGCCATGGTAACAGGAAAGGTTCTGCAGATCTGTCATGGTTCAGGGAGACGAGAGAGTGGGCTATTGAGAGTGAGGGAAATTCATGTCCTGCTCAAGGTTGGATCTGGGCAATCTTCGTTGACTGCCAGGAGAGGAGGTTCACCCCATGGAAGGCACAACACCAGCCCACTTTCCCTTCCCACCCAACCAGCTCTGCTTCTGTAGGATTTCAGGTCACCTGTTTCAGGGGCTGAGGAGGAGGGCTTTCTGCCAACGACTGATGCCCCCCCACCCCGCTCTGCAAGGACACTTGGTAAAGCAGAGTCTTTTGCTTCTCGGTTCTTACTGAAATTGCTGATTAGGTCACATTTGTCAGGGACACACAAGTTGGGCTTCGATAAGGACAGAATTACATAAGTGAGCACCTTGAGGCTCCTTTTAAGAGACTGGCCATGATCAAGACCAGCTGCTCTAGGGTTGTGCCACTGGTGCAGGGGACAGATGGACTCTGGGGCTAATCTGCCTTATTCACATGGAGGGAATGACTCCCCCCCCCACTCTCAGAGATGTGGCCTCACAGGCATGCAGGGCATTCCAGCTCACATCCCACCCGCTGCCTTGTGGCAAAGAACGTACCTGACCAGCCATTAGGCTAGATACTCATGGGATCCGCGGTGTAATTGATCCTACACATCCACACCTTCTGCAGTTCCTCTGGGTCAGTTGAATCAATGCAGCCATTTATTCGATTCAGCTTTTGTGTCTTGCATCTTTCTTTCTTCCAGCTCAGCTTGCAAAAGGTGGAGTGGTTAGGAGAAGCAGTGGTTCCGAAAGAGAAAAGAGTGTGTGTTGTTGGGTGCACAGAGAAAAAAGAGGTTCTAATGAAGCAAGAGTTAAAAACAAAACTTAGTATTAAAACTGTAGCAGGTAGTGCTGTGTGAGGAAACCACTTTGGCAGTGGGAATCCCTCAGGTTTTTCCCGGCTTGGCTCCTCAGGCTCTAGCTTGCTTTCTCCCTGCCCTGAGCCCGACGCGTGCTGAGCATTTACACAATTGTCTGGTAGGAAGTCAGAGAGCAGGTATACCTAGTGAGATGGGCATGCACACGTGCTGCCCACCACCCACTGCCTGCACACCTGCTATGCAGGTGTTGCTCTGCTTCCACGCACCTGAACTGCAGGCTTTGCATACTTTGCACAAGAATAATTTGGTGCAAAGAAGGGACTGCTGGCTTTCCTGAGCATTCAGGGACTTGATCTCAGCTGAGCTCGCTTCCTAGGCCAGGGCCAAGCGCAGGACATCAGTGAGCGCCAGAGAGCTATTCCAGGTGGATCGTTACATCTCTTCTAGCAAGTATTGTATAATAGTTTGAGTTGTGCACGGCTGAAGCAAATGAACAGTATATTAGAAGCAGAGGACTGTGTGTCAATGTGTGCAAGTTGTGATACTGGATGTGAGAAAAATAATATAAATGCCTACTCAGAAGTAAGTTTTACTGCTAGGTAACTGGGCATAGGATTGCTGCCTAGCCATTCACGCTTTATCCAAGAAATACTGGAAGGGACTCAATAATACAAGTAATACCTGCCTACATCCTTCTGAGCAACCAAGCCAATGTCCTTTTTCTGGACCAAAAGGCATGGCTGCAAAGGCATCTTTCAGAAGATATGCAAGGATACCTGTTCATATTCTAACTTCATGCCTCTCCTTCAGGATGTAGAAGGGGTCAGCTCTCCAGATCAGTGCTCCACGGAGATTTGACTGCAAAGCCGACAGGCTAATGTACCATAAATAAACACTCCTCTCTTGCCACCCATTTGTTAGATTGAGCATTAGTGTCTATTAGCAGCTTGTTGAAAATGTGGCAGCATTTCCTTCCTCTAGATGTAACAGCCTCTATTTAAAATGCTTGAGTCCAGGAAGGTGAGATTAAATGCTCTTCCATGCCCAGTTCTTTCCCTTCCTGGTCCAGTTTTTCTCAATTCAGCTGCTGTAAAAGAGAAAGCACTTGGTTAAGAGTGGGGGGCGGGGGTCTGCTTGCTGATAATTTCCTTTTTCCAGGCATATGAAGAAACTAATCAGAACAAGGATGCCAGCAGCTGTAACTTTTAATGAAGTCAGAGACTGTCACACACCAAGTGCTTTTGGAAAAACAACACCCTCCCCCATGATGGCCCCACGATATTGTTTACAACCTAGCGGTAGGATGGGCTGTTTACAGGTTGTCAAATCAAGATCCTCTTACTTGCAGTTTATACCAGTTATTTTTATACTGTTGCATCAGTCAGGATGCAGGATGAATGGGACATATGACTGGGTTCTTGAGGCAAATAGAAAGCTGCTGCGTTCTTTGAGAGCTAAAGCAGGTAATAGCAAGACTGCAGAAGAAGGCATGTACTTACAATGCAAAAGATGCATCACAGAAGGAAAAGGGGACAAGGAGGGAAGGGGGAAGCAAGCTCTGGCACCCGTTTTTAAAGTCAGATTGTATCTGATAAAGACCAGTTTGAATCCATGCAGTTGAGAGGTGAAGAACTTAGTCTTTTAGCAAAGCAGTGGAGAGGGCCCTGCTGCAAAGATTCCCCTCGGCTGAAGCCTGATAGAATGATTGTGGCTAGATAAGAGTAACCCACCTCTATAAGTACCTCAAAGGCTGTCACAACAAGGAAGGTCAAGATCTCCTCTTGCTGACACAGAATAATCAACTCAAGTTGCAACAACCCAGATTCAGGCGGGACATCAGGAAAAGCTTCCTCACTATCAGAGCAATACAATAGTGCAACGAGCTGTCCAGAGAGGTGGTGGGCTCTCCCACACTGCAGACATTCAGAAAGAAACTGGACAGCCATCTGAGTGGGATGGTGTAAACTGGTGTCCTGCAACAGCAGGGGTTGGACCCAATGGCCTTCCTGGCCCCTTCCAATTCTACTCTTCTATGATTCTATGAAGGGGTGTGAGAGAGCTTGTTGCAGCTGGTCTCTCAACAGAGTGTATGGAGAAACTTACTTTTCTTGATTTCCAAAGTTCTGCAAGACAAGAACTTCTCAGGTATTATATACAGGCAAAAGATCCTACTTTTTGTAACAGTTTGCCTGATGGAGTGATGTGGGTATCTCAAAAACATGCACGTTTTGCATCCCTTTGATGGAGCCAAAGTACACCACTAATATGGATCCCATGACTTTGTAACTGTAGTAGGTTGATGCTGGTATCATAATATCACATCAAGTATGGTCTTAATAGCAGTGTGGACAACATTTTTATTTCAAAATGTTACTCCGTTTTTTGTTTGTACATTGTTTTTATGGCTATATAGCTAGCTTATTTCAAAATGCCATGTACCCCTACACGTGTGCTTGCAGGCCCCTGGGCGACCTGCACTGGGCTTTTTTGCCAGCATTGAAATGCCTGACTCCCTGGAGAGTCATGTGATGCTCACCCTAAGCCATCTTGCCTGTGCTGTTTCTGCTGTTGTAGCCCAGGGTGCCCCACACCAGTAATATCATGATATTTTCAGAGGTTGCCTTTTCCCAAGGTGCATGTTCCAGTGTGTGCTAAACTTGCAGTACTGCTCTGGAGGAAGGAGTGGAGGCTTCAGCACCATGGCTGCTTTGGGGCCATGGTGCTGCAAGGAAAGCATCCTCCAAGGCTTCAGCTAAGCTGAAGATCTGAGAAGGAGACCCACCTTCCATTGCTGTCCCACCTCCAGATCGTCCCTCTTTATCTCTCTGGCCTGACCAGAGAACTGGAGAGCAAATGCAAAGCTGCTTCCTTCTTCCACTTCCTTGTAAGGAACAACTGACAAAAACTGTGTTCACACACATGCCTCCTTGGAAATAAATCACATTAGCCTCAATGGCACTTCCTCAGAATAAATCACATATTTCTCTTCATGAATCCTGATATGCATGTTTCCTCAGAAGTAAATTGCATTATCATCAGTGATGACTCTTGCAGGAGTCAGAGAGGCTGCACTTGCTTCTGGGCATTGCTTTTTGGTGCAGGGGAATGGGGGTACCGACCCTGCTGGCAGCATGGCAGCTTCCCCCTCTTCTCCCCCATCCCCTTTGCCCTTCCCATGATTTTTGGTGAGGATGCAGAGCAAGTGGCCACTGCCCTGCCCTGCCCTCCCCCCCTGCCCTCCCCCCAGTTGTTTCCCATCTCCACTATTTGCACCTTCGTCTCTTGAAGTCTGTTTTATTTGAAAGCTGGAAATCTGGAGGTGAAAGTTTATTCATGGGGGTCAGTTGCTCCTCCTTGCCCCTTCCTGGAAATGCTTGAATGTGAATGAAATCTGGAATGGCTCACCTCGTAATGTGGCAGCTGGACTTCTTTTCTCAAGTGCTTTCCCAGGCTTTGTGGGAGGTGTTAAGGTGCTTCCACATCCCAGCATTACCAGCCCGATCCTACACATATTAACCAGGGGTTCAAACACCAAAGCACGGTGCACTGGTGGAATGCTTCCTTGCTGGCGATTCTGGAACCGCGGTCCCTCGCCGATGGGCAGGCGTGCAGGGCCTCAGCATAGCATATCAACATGGCTCATCAGCTGCAGGCTGGGCTTCCTGTGCACATTTAAAAGAAACACCTGGAAAGCATACAATTACTGGAGTTACATGCAGTGGGAAGATTGGGCTATCTGGACAGACTTCTTACTTCAGAGAGCGAGAAAGAGAATACCAAGAGCAGGCCAAAGGGAGGGAAGCAACCCTTCATGCGCACAATGGGAAAATTACTGTGTTTTGCTGGTTTTCCCTGGTTTTACTGGCTTTTTATTGTGTTTATTACTGTTTTCTTTTTCCTCAGGTTTTGGGCACTCTTGAACGAGCAATTCAATTTAGGCTGTTCTCACTGTTGCAAAAGGGCAGAGAGGGAAAATGGCTTTTCTATTTCATTGGTTCACATCATTTGCAGTTGCTAAGTTTATGTGAAGAAAAGCCCTGTCTGTGTCAGCTGAAAGGTGTGGAAAGACAAATCAGACTGAATTTCATGTTGTTTTCTTTGCCTCTTTGATAACATACAACAGACATTTCAAGTACAGTCCAGAAGGCTATCTATTGATTATAGAAATAAAGGCCTGCAGAGGAGGTTTCCCTATGAGAGCTGCGATTCATCACACAAGTGTATGCTGTTGGTTGGTTGAGTACAGAGGCCTGAGAAAGACTCAGATGGCACATGATGCTAAGCACCTCTTTGTGGCAACGGTGTGGGGTAAGGCAGGGAGTCCTTCTCCAGGACAATTCCTAGTCTCGGAAGAGGGATTTTCCTCAGGGCCCCACCAGGGGACAGCATTACTAAATCTGTCCATTGCCACCACCCATGCCTGCAGTGATCCTGCCGATTATCAAAACTGCAACCCAGCCTCTTCAGCTGATGCAGTCAGCTTGGCAAGGGGGAGCTCTTGCTTTCCCACTTTCGGCACTCCTTTTTTGCTACCCTTTCCCCCTTTATTTGTGCTTTTGAATTGACAACTTGGCAATTGGACCCTGGCAACAGTGTACAAATTAGACTATAAACAGTCTCATCTTCTTAATTTCTTTGTCTGTAACTTACTTCTCCATCCCCTTGGACAGCTGAAGCAGATAAGGAAATCGGCTATTCAAGGTTACACATAGTGAGTACTGTAAGGATGCACTTGTGAAAGATTGGCAACGATGATGACAATAGCATTAAATTAACACAGTTGTGCAATTTTCAAGGACCATTAAATTACCAAAAATTACCAATTCACAGGCTTAGCAAAATGTGATAACACTCCTGATGTTTGGCCCTGAGAATCACTGAATTATTTCTCATTCAGTTAGATTTTTTCCCTGAAATATTCTGTGCACTTCCACTTTGAACAGCTATGTACAATTGATATACGTTGTCTGTATAAGGTTAAGTTGAATAACTGTATGTGTGGCTTGGTGGCTGGATCTCTTGCCAGAAGTGACTGTCTCTTACTTTTTGGTCATTATATATCTGATTTTTATTCCATGCCTGTTACTTATGTTTGTAATAAAGTGTGCCTGTATATCTCTGCTCATAAATATTAGGCTCTAACAGGGGGAAGGAATGTCACTGACCTGTCATCCTTGTCCCTTTGGATGTTTTACTTACCTGGCTGAGTTTGTCCATTAAGAACTCTCCCTTGCTTGGGCTCTGAAAGGCTTGTTCATGCTCACACGACTGGTCTCAATTGGGAGCTGCCCTTAGATTGATTTTCCTAGGCAGCTCTTCTCATTTCTGCTGGGGCAAAACTTTCTGTCGTGGTTACTAGGGAGTGCAGAAAAATACAATCAGATTTTGTGCTGAAAATGCACACATACCCATAATTAACAAATATTTGGTGTGATAATTTTAATTCAAAAGACATTTTTGTCCAATGATTATAGGAATCATTCATACAAAGCAGCACTTTTCCCCTTTGGGGAGTTCAAATGAATGAAAAAAGTGAAACTTCTGTTTGGCTTTATCAAGCAAAACCCCTTTAATCCTTTCTTCAACAGCACAATCTTTTCACAGAAGTCTTTTCAAAGTTGAAATCAGGAAGCTCTGGCAAGTTTTGCTTATTTGCAGATTCATTTGATTTCATGTTTTTACAATTCTGTACCACCCAAGAGTCAAAACTTTCCAGTCAATTTACAAGTAGTAAAACCTTAAAGATACATTATAATGAACCACATGCATACAAACATACAATCAGCTGGCTCATGCACACCTAAACTATTTAAAACAGTCATCAACATGAAAACCTCATTACAAGTTGCTAATGCCTGAGAAGAGGAAGCCAGAAAACCTGGCTTTCTCTTCTCAGGCATTGGCTGAAGAAATAGAAATGTTGGTGCTAGGAGGGTTTCACTGGGTAAATCATTCCCAAATTGAGGGGCCATCACTGAGAAGGCTTTCTCCCTTGTTGCTGTTGTTCATTCATTTACTTGTTTATTTCTATGCCACCCCCACGACTGAAGCTTTTTGGGCAGTTTACTGTGTTGCAAGTTTATATAGTACTAATGCTTAGTGACAAATTCTGAAAAGGGAGCAGGGGGAGAGACAGAGACTATCACTTTTAATATTTAATATTTCATGAGGAGGTAACACCACTTTGAAATGGTCTGGAAGGTATCAGATGTCACTTGGGTGGGAGCTTGAGCAAGGTGGAAAAGTACAGCTGGAGTTGAGAGTCAATAGAGCTGCAGAGAAAAGTAGCTGTGAGTGATGGGGGAGAAGACCATGGAGGAGTGGAGGAGGCAAACAGCGGAGACCTGGTGAAGGCCAGAAGAAGGGAGCAAGTAGTGGCCATATGCCAAGAGGTCCTTATCTGAAGGTTATACACCAAGGCCTTAAAAACCATCAGGCCAGTAGTACAACAGAAGGAGCTTTGGCATTAAAAAAAAAAAAGCTGTTCTCATTAGCTAGAGTGTGTTCTGAGTGAATTTTCCTCAGATGGATGTTTAGGGAATTTGGCCTGGGGTAGGCAGTCATTTACAGGCTTGTATCAACAAGAGTGCCTCTTGAGTCTTTAGGAAGTCATTAAGCATCTTCTGAAACCCCAAAGTAAATACCAGTATTCCCTTCTGTGCAGAATCTCCCTTTAATAAACTACCTTGATTAATAGTTTAAACCATCTCTACTGTGACTGCCCATCTCAGGGCTGAGCCTCAACTGAATGGTTTTGAAGTGTTCAGGGAAAATTGCTGGCAATGGGGAAGGATCAGCTTGTGAAACTCTGAGCTGCGGTGGCAAGGAGTTGCTTCACTCCCAAAATACGAATATTTCGAGAAGTTTTATTTATTTATTTGGAATACTTATATGCCGCCCCATTCACAAAAGCCTCAGGGCGGCTTGCAAAAGCCTCGGGGCAGCTTTAGGTGGAAGCTGAACAGAGGGATGCGGTTTACCACAGGTGGTAGCCATGTTGAGGGCATTTTTCCCATAGTGGTTCCACATGCATGAATGGCTCTTGGGGCGCAGCATCTTCATCAGTGGCAAAGGGCTGGGCCCAGGGCTCCAGCAGAGGGCCAAACAGTAAGAATTCAGGCAGGCTGCAGGAACAACCCACCTTTGGGTCCCAGCCTGTGTGCTTGTCTCTCTATATACGGTATGACACTTAGCACTGTCTCAAATGGATTCCTCTTCTCTGGCACACTTGTGCACTTTGAATTCAATGTCCACATCCTACTGGTTGATCCATCAATTTGTGCAAGTGGCCTTTTTTCTGTGTGCATTTGTGGGTGTTTGTGTAGACATTCCCACTCAGATCTGGTCAACTGCAGTATATATATTTGGTAGCTGCCTTGGAATTCTAAAATAGGAAGCATGTGGGTTACCAATCTAACCAGCAAACCAATACGTTGAATTGAAAATGCATACAGGCATACCTCGTTTTATTGCACTTCACTGATTGCATTTTTTACAAATGGAAGGTTTATGTCAGCCCTACATTGAGCTAGTCTATTGGCACTATTTTTCCAACAACATTTGTTCACTTTGAGTCTCTGTGCAACAATCTGGTAATTCTTGCAATATTTCAAACTTTTTCATTATTATAATATTTGTTATGGAGATCTGTGATCCTTGATGTGCCTATTGTAATTATTCTGGGGTGCCATGAACTATGTCCATATAATGTGAATAACTTAATTGATAAACGTTGTGCATGTTTTGACTGCTCCACCAACTAGCTATTCCTCCATCTCTCTCCCACTCTTTGCCCCCCTCATTCGCTGAGACACAACAATATTCAAATTAGGAGAATAAATAACCTTAAAATGTCCTCTATGTGTTCAGGTGAAAGGAAGAGCCACACACCTCTCAATTTAAATGAAAAGCTAGAAATGATTAAGCTTAGTGGGGAAGGCATGTGGAAAGCCAAGATAGGCTGAAAGCTAGGCCTTTCATGCCAAACAGTTAGTCAAGTTGTGAAAGCAAAGGAAAAGTTCTTGCAGGAAATTAGAAGTGCTACTCCAGTGAACACATAACTAATAAGAAGGCAAAACAGACTTATTGCTGATATGGAGAACTTTTCAGTGGTCTGGAAGGAAAATCAAACTAGCTCCATTCCCTTAAATCAAAACTTAATCAGAGCAAGGCCCTAATTCTCTTCCATTCTAAGAATGCTGAGAAAAGTAAGAGTGCTGCAGAAAAGAAGTTGGAAGCTAGCGGAAGGTGGTTCATGAGGTTTAAGGAAAGAAGGCATCTCCATAACATAAAAGTGCAAGGTGAAGCAGCAGGTGCTCAAGTGGAAGCTGCAGCAAGTTATCCAGAAGATCTAGCTAAGATAATTGATGAAGGTGGTTGCACCAAACAAGAGATTTCACTGTAGAGGCATAGTCTTATATTGGAAGAACTTCCATAGCTAGAGAGAAGTCAATGCCTGGCTTCAAAGCTTCAAAGGCTGACTTTCTTGTTAGGGACTAATGCAGCTGGTGACTTTAAGTTAGGGGCTAATGCTCATTTACCATTCTGAAAATCCTAGGGCCCTTAAGATTTATGCTAAATCTATTTGGTCTGCACTCTATAAATGGAGCAATAAAGCCTGGACGACAGCACATCTGCTGACAACATGGTTTACTGAATATTTTAAGCCCACCATTGAGACCTACTGCTTAGAAAAAAAGATTTCTTTCAAAATATTACTGCTCATTGACAATGAACCTGTTCACCCAAGAGATCTGATGGAGACATTCAATGAGATTACTGTTGTTTTTGCATTTGCTAACAAAACATCAATTCTGCAGCCCATGGATCAAGGAGTAATTTTGACTTTCTAATATTATTTAATAAATACATTTTGTAAGGCTATAGCTGCCATAGATAGTGATTCCTCAGATGGATTTGGGCAAAGTAAATTTAAAACTTTTTGGAAAGGATTCACCATTCTAGATACCATTAAGAACATTCATGATTCATGGAAGGAGGTCAAAATTAACATGAATTTGGAAGTTGCTGATTCCAACCCTCATAAATTACCTTGGATGGATTCAAGGCTTCAATGGAGAAAGTAACTGCAGATGTGGTGGAAAGAGAATTAGAAGTGGAGCCTGAAGATGTGACAGAATTGCTTCACCTTCTCTTTATTTATTTAAAATATTTCTACCCAACCCTATATGCAAAAGCATCTCAGGGCAGCTTATAAAAATCAAAACAAACAATCCAACAAGCTAACAATAATTAAATATGCACATAAAACCAATAACATTTCACAAATGAAGGAAAGCCAAAACAAAATCAAAATAAAAAACAGGAGCAAAATCAAATACTAAAAACCGACTGTGAAGTTAAGACCAGATTAAAATTCCTAATATTTAAAATGATGGGCAAATAAAAAGGTTTTCGCCTGGCATTGAAAAGAATATAAAGTCAGCGTCAGAAGAACCTCTCTGGGGAGTGGATTCCATAGTCTGCCTCTGCCCTCAAAGTGGGAGGTCTCCACCATCCTGCAGCCTTCAGGGAATCTCTGGGAGCCAGAGGGTTGCTCCCGAGACTTTTGAGTATGGATACTGAATATTCAGAGGGGTCAGGTCATGGCACACCTTGCCCTCAGCCACTTGCAGTGTGTAGAGGAGGGTCAGGCATAAGAATGTGGAGAGAATTACTACCGCCTCTCCTCTGAGCCTGTATATACACATAGTCCTTTGAGTTGAGTTTTATTTATTGTTATTATCACCATAACCAGTAGAATCACCATATATTTGGATGCACAGCATGTAGGCAGGCAGATTTTATACGCTCAAGGCTTTCCTCAAGAATAAATTACTCTTCAGCAATATCAAAGCAAGATATGTTTGAGTAAGCACTGCTCCTTAAGAATAGCCAGCTGCTGAAAGATTTTTTTTCTTTTTTCTTTTGGTACTTGAATCAATGGTAATTTAGTGAAATTAAGGTAAACAAATTCATTTTGAGTAAAAATGGCTATATTTGGTGGATTCTATTGGCTGTATGGTTGCTATAGTAACAGATTCCTAGCAGCTGAAATCTATTAGCACTGGTCTTTTCTCCCAATCTCAGGTTAAGCAGAGAATTTGCTGACATGAAATGACTTCCAAACACTTTACTGCTAATAGGAGCTATTTATCTGCCCTCCACTAATGAGCAGTTGGCTGTTGCTGAGGTATATTAAATAAACGGAGGAGGAGGAAACCTCATTTTCCTATGTGGAGAAATGGAACACCAGAGGAATGTGAGAAGCGAGAGCCACTCTGAAGCTGCAACCTGGAATGCCCTTTGCAGGGCCTAAAGCACCCATGACCATGGTGGGACTTATTTCTGAGCAAAAAAACAAAAAATACACTGCATACAAAAATGTCCCCCCAAATGCACTGAATCCTAGATTTTGGAAACATGCATTCAGAGTCAAGTTGGACTATGGGGAATTGTTGCCCTTGTTTATACAAAACCACACCACTGAATATGAGGTCACATTTGCTTTGCAGGTGATACGTGCAACTGGGGTGTGAACACTCCCAACTGCTAGTGTGGCGCTTTCTGCATTATTACTTTTACAGTGCAAAGCAGTGAAAATGAGACAAGCCCATCGCATCTGTTACTCTCACCATTGCCATTATCCCCCACCTTTCTGCCTCTTGCAAAGGACCCATAGCAACGTGCAAAGTTCTTTTCTCCATTTTCCCTCACAACAACAATCCTGTGAGGTGCGTTGGGCTGAGAATCTGTGACAAGCCCAAAGCCACCCAGAGTACTTCACGGCTGACTGGGGACTCGAACCTCCAGAGTCCCAGTCCAACATTCTGCCACACATTCGTAGTCACTACCAGGTGCTTAATTTGCAGTATTCAGAAATGGAAAACATTAAGTAACTCAGGGGAGATGGAGAACAGGAACCACGTCAAACCCATCTGGAAGGGTGGCATCTGCTTATCCCCAAGGCTGCTGTCCATGTGCCGATACTGGAATGGGGCACAGCGAAGATGGCCGTTTGTGGCAGAGGCCCGTGCACAGATTTTCCTGCTGTACAGCTGGCACACTTACAGCAGAAAGCCATGCTTTCTCTAGTGTAGTGCATTTGCATACACCTGCAGCTCCAGTTGTACTCTCCTCCCCAAAATAGTTTGTAAGGGACTGTGCCCACGTTCCCTTATATGCCCATCCGGCCGGGAATAAGCCCTCTGAAGAGAGGGAAGCTCACCTCTCAGCAAACAGGGCCAGGCCGCACAACGCCCCTGTTGTCTTCTAAGGAAGCTCTTCTATGAGTCAGGAATGGCATTTTTCTTATTGCTAGAGGCGTGTGCAGATGACGAACCAAAAATGAATTAATTTGCCGTTCATGTTCTATTTGCGCTGTGAGGGAGCATTTGCATGAGGAAAACATATGAAACCCTCATATGTATAATGACATTTGGTTATCATATCTTGTGTGCTTCACTGCTGGCCCTTCTATGGACAGAAGCCTGCTGCAGCTATATTCCGGGTAAACACTTGATGGGTACTGTGAGCACAGACAATGGGATCTCTTGTGCATCTAGCCGGTGTATGCATGGCAGATTTCCTTATGTGTGAATCCCACAGAGAAGACAGCTTTGGGATGGGCCTTCCTCATGTCCACTGCTCCCCACCAGAGGTTCATCTGCCTCAAAGCTCTAAAGCAGAAACGACTGTTATCATGTGCAGTGCAACACGTTGTGAACCACCCGGAGCTTCAGCTATTGGTGTATAGAAATGCATAATAATAAAATAATAAATTGTGATCTCATCACCAACTGGATGCGGTTTGGGAGGGGAGGGGTCAGGGTTCTCCTTCACCAGATACAGCAACTGTGCCTCTTGCCAAATCTGGAAACCAGCGGATGGAAAAGAGGCGGCTACATGTCAACATCGGTTTCCGAAAAGCAGCTCCGCTGATAATGCATACAGAAGAGGCACTGCCTTTCTCATTTGACCAACTGCCCAGCGCTTTTAAATAGGCCGAGGTCCTTTGTAATTCAAGAAGCCTCCAGGAGCCGAGACGTCCATCCACCCCAGACCACACCACAACACTGCAGCCACTGTGGTGATAGGAGATGCCTCTGCTTTCACCAAGCGGTTAACACTGAAAGAGGGAAATCACAATGCAGCCCTGAAAGCTGTTTATTTGGTCAGCTTCCAAGCCATGGCAGCTGCAGCGGGCGATTAGTTTCATGTGGTGTCAGTTGCATTTTTATCCAGTGTGACTGCAGACTGTTTGTTTTTCTTGGGAAGACATTTGTCCTTGTGGCTAGCACAGATGTGGGCTCTTTGGAAGGGTGAAAAAGCATGGCTGATCACAATAATAACAACAACAATGATGATAATAATGATAATGATACTCTTCACTAACGAAATCTGTTTAGCAGTAAGCTTTCCCTCAGCACTCCATGTATGGGAGCCGCATGTTCACACCTCTGCATTCATATGACTGGAAATTGGTTTCATGGCAAGAACACACAGTGCGCTCACCATTTAAACAGGCTTCACACTGAATGTGTCTGCTTGAGTGGACTTCTCATGTTCGGGATGCTCCATTCAGTTCATCTGTTCCTGGTTTTCTATCCCACGCCTGGAAATAGGCAGCATTCCACATCCACTGAGCTAACCTCCTCTCAGGAGACTCTTTGAGTGGAACTCTGTGTCCAGGAGAGTTGAGTTCTGGGCACAGGTCCTCCAGAAACCACTTGAAGCCACAGGGCTCGGCTCCCCATTTTGCTTTGCCTGCTCTGAGAGGTTCCTCCCAGCCATTGTTGAAGATCATGAGAGAGTCCCTTGAGCAGCAGCATTCGCCCTCCCCTTGTGGAGGGACAGTGGCACGAAAGAGACAGGGAAGGCTGGCGACTGCTATGTCCATGAGACTTGTCATCCACATGGATTGCTCCATGGTGGTGAACCTACTTCGGGGATGAACTTCAGCACTATGGATAGCTCCCGTGAAGCTCCAAATAAGCTCAGAGATGGTTAAGGAGCTGCCCTGATATAGGAATCACCAGGTTCCCCTGCAGGTTGGACATCTTTCAAAGGGTTCTTCCAGGAGACCAAGTCCCATCAGCTGGAGGAATCCAAGCAAGTTTTGTGGGCTTCGTGAGGAACCTCAGATTGAGCCTACAGGCCAGAGGTTGCCACCCATCCTTTAGTATTTTTAAAAAACTTTTAGTGCTTCTGCAAGCTTTGAGTTTTCCCTGAGGTGGCAGATCTCTCCTGCAGGAGTGGATCTCCTGCATCTGTGAGCTGGCAGATCTCTCCTGCATATTTTATTATTATTAATTATATTTATATCCCACCTATTCCCTAAGATCGGTGTAATTTTGGCTACATAAGGATTAGCATTCACAGGACTGAATCTGTGATTAGTATACCTGATATGATGTAATATGAATGACTGGGATACAAAGTGGCCCCTTTTCCATCTGGCCTTTGTAGCTGTACATTTAACAGTGCTTTCCTATACAGGAATTAGCAGGTGATTTATGGCACTGAGATACATGTTATTACCTGCTAATTGCTGCTGTTAAAGTCAGGGTTACGGAGGCCTGTTGAAAAGTTGGCACCCCTATAATTGTAGGAAAGAAGGCAATAAAGTGCCGTCTTCAATTACACATTGGCAATGGTTCTGCGTTCAGTGTAATGAACCTCGGGATGGCGGTCGGCCAGAGTCTGATTTCAGTTTCCACTTGGCTGAACCCAGAGTGGGTAATGGCTCTAGTGAAGCCTCAGAGACCGTGGCACAATCAGAGCAGCCCAGTTTACTATCTGGACTAGCTTGATGGGGCATGTGCATCGTCCTGGTAAGCGTGATCCATTTTAAAAGCAGACATTTAATAGATACTTTCCCCATGAAGGCAACATGGTGACTGAAGATGCTGCACCTTTGGCTGCCCTAAAAACTTTGAAAGCAATAGAAGCTCTTTACTGTTTAAAACATAAAGTGCCTATCATGCTCTGGGATTTTACTCAGTTTAATTAAACAAGGATGTTTTAGAGGCTCGTTCCCATTGGGACAAAGCTAACTGCCAATGCTTGTAGGTGGTGGTCCATATCTTCTTCTCTACACCTTAAGGGACTTTTGCTGTTCTCTGACTACAATGAGGAAAGGAAAATCACTATTTTATAGCTATAAAATAAAGTTGTGTGGGATACCAATGGCATTGTGGTACAAGCACCATAAAACTGTTCCTGGTATGAGCTAAGGGCATAAAGAATGGATGCATTCACTATTGCATTGGATGACTCAAAAGCCCCACTGATCATTGGAAAGCTGGAAAAGTGACCTGTGGCTTCATGGTTCAAGAAGAAGCTTCTCTATCTTCACATACAAAAGCCTCTTTCAACCATCAAACCTATTGGTGTGGAAGGGGCATCAGGATCATGTGCCTGGATCTGGGACCTAGCAGCCCGCACAGTGCCGGTCATCACTCCTGGATGTTGGTGCATGGACAGAAATGTTTGTGCAGGTTATGCTTGTATGCAAGCAGTCTGCCTTGTGGCCACAAAGAGCTTCAAAGATGAAAAATTGCAGCTTGGCATTGCAGAAATCCTTAGCTGGGAAAAAAAATGAAGAGAATAAACATTTCAGGATTTTTTTTTAAAAAAAGGACAGTAGAAATTTTTGTTGAAAGTCATGTTTTATAGAAACATAGAAACAGAGCGAGTCAGAAGGGGTCTCCTGGGCCATCTAGTCTGACCTCCGACACCAGCCAGCTCCGCTCACAACATGCCCACCATGTGGACGTCCAGCCTATCCTTGAACACCTGCACCGATGGGGCCTCAACCACCTCCCGGGGAAGCCCATTCCACACCCTTGGGGTCCTAACTGTCAGGAAGTGCTTCCTGGCATCCAAATGGAACTTTGGCTCCCTGAGCTTTGCTCCGTTGGAGTGCGTCCTGCCTTCCTCTGCAGGGTAGAACAGGTCTCTACCCATCTCCATGTGACATCCCCTCACATACCTGTATGTCACCTCTGAATCTCTTCTTCTCCAGGCTGAAGAGACCCAGTTCCCTCAGTCTCGCCTCATACCCCATCCCCTGCAAACTGGCCACCAACCTTGCAACCCTACGCTGCACTGACTCTAACCTGGCTATATCCTTTCTGTAATGAGGGGCCCAAAACTGAGCACAATACTCCAGTTTCAGGCACAACAGAGTCGTGTAGAGTGGTAGTAATACCTCTCTTGATTTAGAAGCCACACTTCTGGCTATGCAACCAAGGGTGGTGTTAGCCCTCTTGACCACCGCATCACACTGCTGACTCATGTTTAGCCTGCAGTCAACCAGCAAATAACTAGCTCATAATTAATTGTTCCAACTTGTTGAGTATTTTGCAAGGTGAATGTGTAATAAAAGTGATTAAACGGTACCTTTCATGCTCTGTAAGAATCTTTGCAATGCTTGCATCTTCCTTTCTGCTGTCACTAGTGTGGTGAATTCATTTCATGAACATCCAGTTTACCTTTTCTCTCACTCTTCTTTTTCCTCAGATATAATATTTGTCTAGGGCAGCTTTCTGCAATTTGTTGCCCAAGTCCCAACATTTCCAGCCATTGGCCATGCTGGTGCCCTCCGGTTTATTTAAAACCCAATATATCTGGGGGGAACCAAGCTGAGGAAGGTTAGCGGCTTGTCTGGAAAACTGGAGGTACATGGCATCTAGTAAAGCTACATAGGATGCTGCTGTTGTATGTATGGAGCATTGATTAGGACTGAGAGAATTTACTTTACTTAAATGCCAGGGATAGCATAACTGCAAGGACAATGAGCTCCTGCAATATTTCAGCAAAGGGAAAAATTGTTATTAGAGAAAGACAGTTCCAAATGTTTCCCAGAGATGAAATCTTTCTCTTTGATTTGTGTCATGGTAGACATGCAAAAAATTAATCATAAGTAATACATTGTATTCTTCAGTTTTAATTGGTAGTTTTGATACTTTTGATGTTATTATTGTTTTTATTATTGATTTATTGTGTTTTCCAATTATAAATGTTGTGTGGCACTTAGGGATGGTTTCCCCTTAAATATGGCTTTTAACTTAATCAGTCAGTATAACATGGCCTCTTGGATGGGTGGATATCTGTACTGAATCAATACATGTCTCCTGCCATGGAATATGCATATTTACCAAGCAAACAGAATCACTTATGAGGCAACACCTCATGCTAACATATGCCACATAGGGCAAAGTTGTGATGCTGACCAAGCTATAACTCTGCAAGGAGCTTCCATATAGCCTGAAGTGCCTGATCCTGCCTAAATTTGGAAGTTGTGCAGGGTCAGGCCTGGTTGAAATCTGGATGGGTGACTTAAATACCCAGAGAACTTCAGCTTTGGGAGATAAAGAAATGTAATAGAATAATGATGATGCTGGTGTAAATATGATGACTTTGTTATCCCTCCCCTGTAAGGAATCCCTCTTCATAAGTACAACAGGAGGTAGTGGGAGACTGAAATGGCAGAGGCCAACATTCTTTGGCAAAGGCAGTCAGGAAATATTTATTGTCTGATACAGCAAGCTGACAGGCCTGGAGCCACCATCGCCCATGATGTGAAGGGCTGGACTTCAAGCTTCCAAGCCATCGAAGAATACTTTGCTAACAAGACAGGTAATTGTTTTTAAAGTCAAATTTATCGCTGGAAGAGTGCCATAAACACAATTATAATTGTTCCAGTTCTATTCCACGGCAGGAGAAATAAGAAAATGGATGCTCTGTGCCAGCCATGGGGGCTAATGGAACTCATTGTCTTCCCATCGCAGTGAGGAGGAAAGCCTTGTAACACAGAGAGCAAAGAATAAACTTTCGTTCTTTCCAGGAATATGTAAAACCTGCAGTTATTTCTGCCTCCTCATGGCATGCTACTATTGCTTGTTCAAGAGAGCAATCCACATAAGTGCAACAGGAAGCAAGCTGGTCCCATAATTAAGCAGAGTGAAGCAGTTATCTCAGGTGCCAGATCCTGGGAAGTGGCAGCAAGACATGGGGAGGCAGGGTGGCTGACTCTGCAGTCCCAGAACTAGTGAACTGTCTTCACAGATTCATAGAACAGTAGGATTGGAAGGGGCCAAGAAGGCCGTTGGGTCCAACCCTCTGCTGTTGCAGGACACAACAGCACACCATCCCAGAAGACTGTCCAGTTGCACTCTGAGTGTCTCTCATATGGGAGAGCCCACCATCTCTCTAGGCTACTGGTTCCACTGTCATATTGCTCTGAAGTTAGGAAGTTTTTCCTGTGCCTGGCCCGAATCTGGTATGCTGCAGCTTAGGTTGTTGTTCCGTGTCCTACGCTTGAGGATTGAGTGAGGTCTTTTCCTTCCTCTTTGTGACAGCCTTTGAGGGGCTTGTAGAGGGTTCATACTCTTCTCTCCTTGAGGCTGAGCATACCCAGCTCTCTCAGCCACTCTCATAGGGCTCAGTTTCCAGACCCTGGATCATCTTTGTTGCCCTCCCCTGAACCCTTTCTAGCGTTTCTGTATCTTTTTAAATTCTGGGTGCCCAGAACTGGACACACCATTCCAGGTGAGGTCTGACTACTGCAGAGTAAAGAGGAACTAGTACCTCTCTTGTTTCAGAAGCGATGCTTCTATTTATCCACCCCAAAAAAGCATTTGCCATTTTGGCAGCTGCATCACATTGCTGGCCCATATTTAGCTTGTTGTCCACAACAGTTCCAAGGTCTTTTTCGTTTTCAGTGCTGTTGAACCAAGCATTCCCCATCCTGTCTCGATGCATTTGGTTTTTTCCCCTACGTGGAGAACTTGGCATTTGTCTCTGCTGAATGAAGGCATAGTGGAGCACACTCTTCCTTCTTCAGTGCTTTATCTGCCACTCCAGTCTGCTTATTTACTGGAATGGTGGAGTGAAGCAGGAAACCCTCCTTCTTTTTGCTCACACAGCAAAATTGGTGGGCTGGCCCTGATAAGAAATGACCATATCCCTTGATAGGGTCCTGAGGGCTTCCCAGAGGTATCTGGCTGGCCAGTGTGAGAACAGAATTTTGCATTCTCACCTGATCCAGTGCAAATCTTGTTTTTCTTGTTTGTTTGTTTGTTTTTTATAAAGGGAGGAATACAATCTCTCCATCTGTATCCCAGTATGGATTGTTGCGTGTATCCAAGGCTGTCCCTGTGCCAGAGTAGACCTGAAGTCATATTCAGATGGGTCTCAATAGATTACAGCTGCAGTTTGTCTATCCCACCCCAACTTTAAAAACTGGCCTAGATACATTTTGTGAAATTGCATATCTTTTGCTGGGGGAAAATTCTGGAAGATTACAATAATATGTAAATGGGACAAAGATTCCTCACTATGGGATGCTAGCCTCTAGATTTGTTTCTCCTTAGACTGCCTCATATATATCACGTTTAGCAGATTCTGTTAGCACTAGATTCCATTTTGTTCATAAATGGTGCTAAAGGGTTTGCCTTGCTCCTGCCTAGACATATGCACATGATCATTTGAGATTCAAGAAATAGCAGCTTAGGGAGAGATTACTTTAGTGATATGCCGGCATCACTCAGATTGGCTTGACAGTTCTCCCTTTTCTACTACTCTGACAACCTATTTTCAGTAAGAGGCTGTGATAAAACGACTGATTCCAGAATTGGTGGCATTGTATCCCATGAGGCACCTGTCATCTGATTGAAAGCTGCAAGCTTGCCTCTACAGGATGCATTTGCTGAACTAGCCAACTGGAATATACACATGAGTGGATCTCTTTGCAAATCATTTTGTCCTCACATCCTTTGTTTATTCATCACTTTATGGAGTACCAGTGTATTTCTGCCCAAAGTAAAATGGCTTCTTACAACTCTGCAGTGTTCAATTTACATGAAATGAAGACAAGCTTAGCAATTTGTTGGCTGTGCTGTAAATTAAGCAGACCCTCTCCCAAAATAGGTTTCACTCTGGAGTCTTCCTCATCCTCCTGAGAAACATCAGTTACTAGTGCAATTTCTATCCTTGGGCATAGGGGGAGATTTTCAGCACAGCGTGTGTGAAATTAGAAAGGCGAGTCCTATTACTGTTAATGGAAAATTTACTCTGTGATGTCCTCACATGGAAGACTGCAATTCCATTCTGTCCATTTGAATTTTCCTTTGCATACATTCTTTGCTCTGGTGTTAAGCTTTCCAGGTGCTTTGTTCATGCATTCAAAGCGGGGTAACCGTTGTTAAATTGAATCTGCAGCAACATATGGTTGTGTTTGCTATGCTGTAGGTTTTTCATACGGATTCCACCACTACCACCTCAATGCCTTGCCTTACCTTTTCAAGGCATGGAATAAAGGCTGGGCCAGAAATGATGGTCCTTCCAAAAAAGGCAGGCTCCTTGGATTTGCATTTTTTCCTTTAAAAAGTAGGATGTTTATATGAGTTATCTGTCAGCAGATTACCCATGCACTCCTTTCTATCCTTCCTTTTTCATCCATTGCTTTACTCAATAAATGAGTACAATAGTATAGCCTGAACCTTGTTCCTCTGCTGTGTTGCAGTTCTCATTCAGTCCTTTCTCTGTATTACACGGTAGTCCAGGATCTATTTTACAGTGTGCCTTTTTGAGAATTATCTTGTATGCCTAACACTAATCAGGAATCTTTGCAATATATAGCAGATTTCCTCCAGTATCCACTGTGCTTGGTTGCTTTCTAAATAAGTACTATTGGCTGAGTAATCAGTTGTTACAAATTATGAAATTTAAGTGATCTCACCCCATTAACAAAGTATCTAATTGCAATTTATTTATTTAATTTCTATACCTGCCCAACAGCTGAAGCATCTCTTGATTTTTGGAATGGGTTAAATGGGGTTTCCACCTATTCATAAGGCACCTATACAGCTTAGGAATGCTGATAATTTACCTGTGCTGATTTATCCTCATTTTATATCCCCAAAATATAATCTGCATTCAAATGTTGTAATTTGTAAGGAGCTCATTAACTAATCAGTGAAAATCTGTTCAAACAAAATGATTAGTTCTACAGAACTTTAATCTATGCCTATTCAAAAGTTCCACTAGATACCGTGGGACTTTTGAGTGGACATGGATAAGACTGCAGAGGAAGTGTGTTTTCCCATATTTTTCCAGCTTTGGACTCAAACATGAGCCTAGCTTCAGAAGAGTGTCCATCCGCCACTGAACTCCAACCTTTCCCTAAACTGATAACTTAAAGAGACGTTAGAGCTGGCCCATTTGTCTACCTGAGGTGGACCTCCAAACGCACACACGAATGCATGCATGCACACTCACAGGCACAGAGAGAGAGAGAGAGAGAGAGAGAGAGAGAGAGAGCATTGATTCACAAGATTAGGGAGCCTTCCATGGCTTATTTGATCCATGGTGAGTTGAGCAACATGTAGGCACCATTTTGAATACTTAAACTACAACTATAGCATCATCTGAACTGGGCAAAGTGGGCATGTTGGTATTCTTAACAAACCACCTACATCTCCAAGACAGCCTGTGAGTTCAGGGGCTTTTGTTAACTACACCAACCACCTACCTTCACAAGGTTCGGATGACACAACAGGCCATAATTGTGGCTTGTCCATTCATACTGGCTGCTCAGCACACTGCACAACTCACCTTGGCTTAAATAAGCCACAGTGGACTGGGCTTATTTAAATAAGCCAGTGCAAACCTGGCTACACAGGGCACAGAGTTCTCAAGCCTGGTCAGATTTTTATGACATTTGAGGCAGAAAAGCCCACAAGCACTTCTTCCTGAGAGTAAGCATACAGTAACAGGAGATCAAATATCTAATGATTTGCTGCCCTTTCATGACACCTCACTTTCAATACTTGAATACTGATTGTTGTCAGAAGGTTGTGAAATGTTCTTTTGATTAGGAATGTGACCTATTGAATGAAAAGGAGACAATCATGTTTCTGCGTGGAATGAGAATGAGAGAGAGAGAGAGAGAGAGAGAGAGAGAGAGAGAGAGAGAGAGAGAGATCCAGAACAAGGACCAGAAGAAGAAATGTCATCAAACTGCATTCAGAAGCACAATGCTAAGTCAGGGGCTATTGAGTAGCACTGAGAACAGATGCAAAATGCAATCATCCCTTCCTTGAGAACAACAGGGAATATGAATCCCTCTTCTGTGCAAAGAATATTATAATCCTTTGCTACATCATCGCCTCTTTTCCTTTGGGAGGTGACACATTTTATGTAATTCTGCCATTTTTTATATTCAATGCAAACCAGATTCTGAGATTAGCATTTCATCTGCACTGTTGTTTATGAGCATTTGGTACCAATCTAGATGAAATGCTAGCATGTCTGTTTTTCCTAAGAAACCTACTTCTGAAAGAGTAACTGAATTTTATAACACTTTACATTTGCTTTTGTTTAAGTATGGTTTTGCGTGGTTCTCCAGTTATCAAGGCCACTGTGAATTTTAATCCTCTGTTGTATTATTTCTTCTCTGTGTCATTTGAAAAAAAAAGAATTAAAACATGAAGAAGGAGGACTTGTTGAGCAGAGAAATACCCTGTGTTTCTTGCTCCTGAACTGATGATGATGAAGATGAAGTGCCATCACCTGAGTTGTAGCAGTGCTTTGTGAAAGGAAGTGAAAGGAAGAGGAAGGCTGACCATGAGCTGGATTGCTAAATTCTGCAGTAGGTAGAGCAATAGCATGTCTCGGTGCAATACAAATTCCTATTTTTTAAGTAGCCTGTGTGCATGTAGGACTATATCAAAAAGTCTTGCTGTAACTAAGATCTCTTCTGTGTTGTATCAGAAATCCACGCATTTTAGCTTACTTAGAAGACGAACATCGTTTCTAGAAACCAGCCAAGTGGCTTTCTCAATTACCAAATATCCTGCTCCACAGTTCCAAAGTCTGTGCTCTTCCCTGGCAGCAGTTATGGAGTGGGGAAGAGATCCTGGCAATGCATATGTAGATTTGGGGCAACCACTGCTCACTCCGCCATGGCACAGATGGTGCAGCCAGCTCGTTGTCAATGGACTGGTTGATGGGTTGGTTTATACGCTTCTCGATTGGCCATAGGCTCTCTGGGTGGCTTACAATACAATAAAACAGTAGTAACACTAAACTCAATAAAATTAATATTAATAATAAAGCTAATAACAGCAAGTAAACATTAATTGATTGACTGAGAAAGGGGAAACAAAACAATTACCCAATACTAGAAAGTAACTATGCCCCTCCATAAATTATACACTCATAAAATTACAGAATTAAAATGGTAGCGGCAACTAAAGCCTTCAAAACAATTCTTTGAAATCAAGCCCAACAGATTCAGCCTCCAAAATATCTGCAAAACACATATCTGGAAGAGGCACTCTGCTGCTGATGGTGAAATATACTGGAAGCTTTCCATGCTGGTCACGGAACTAAATTTCATATCGCCAGCCATGTTGACCTCAAATGGAAAGATGAACTTTACCTTCCAGTAGTCAGTTGAGCAATATAATCCACACTTACTTAGACACCCATGCTGAGGAAGACGAAGAAGAGGAAGAGGAAGAGGAAGCAGCAACAGCGCCCCTCAATCACAGGGAGATCCACTGTTTCAAACTTAGTACATTGCTCTGTAGCTGCCCTGGTACAGCCATTACTACTGCATTCCCACTGAAACTGTTTGGACCAAAGTAGATACAGTGCAAGAAAGCCATAAACAGGAATTCTTCTGTGTGCATTGAAGGATCAAAACCACCACCAAATCAGATTGGGGCCCAGGTCTAGAAGGAGCAAGTGTCAATTTAAAAACCTCAAACTATACTCTGCCTAGCAGATCTCCTCAAAGTGTCTGAGGCTTCCTTTAAACATGCCTAATGGACTTTTCTTGGAGTGGAATAACTTTTCTTTTCTTTCGTCTGAACATCCATAGTGATATTTGGCTGGCTCCAGCCAGCCTTTCAGAGTCAGGTTGAACTTCACTCTTCTCCCGAAGATTTGCTTGTCTACAATAAAATTTTAATCAATCTGGAGATTGATTGTTGGTGGCTTTTAAATTGATTTGCATGAAGTTTTTACGTTATATTTTCTATTGTATTTTAAAAGTTGTAATCTTTTGTAAGCTACCTGAAGAGGTTCAGTGATTGCCTCTATAGAATAGTATTATTAGGATTAGGATTATTGATGATGATGTAGGATCAGTGTAAAAATATTCAGCTTCCCTATAAACTATCAATGCATCTGATAAAACATAAAGCAATTCAGCTTTATGATATGAACAGCCTTCAGTAAAACTACTTGCCGGCTCACGGACAAGCTATCTATCTTAGTCTGGCAAGTTAGAAAACAACAGCTCCATGACAGCCTAACAATGTGTAATTTCACAGTGGGGCAACAGCCTGCCAGGAGGCAGGACAGAGTCTGTGTGCTTCTGGGGTGGGGCGGGGAGTGGATGATGGGACTGGTTGCACTGATTCGTGCTGGCTCAGGAGATTGTAGCAGTGCAGAGTGTCACATTTTTGCTTATGCTGCCATCGCTTTTGAGAGCAGCAAAAAGTCAAACAATTGTTTAAAAGCCACATGGTAATGTTTAAAGTTGTAAAAAAATTGCTTGAGGGTCAGCAGCCCTGCCTCAGATGTAGGTTCCACTTGCCATCTAGGATAGGGTGCAGGATGGGACCTACCACGTGCGGACGCCCCTCTTTAAGGCTAAAACTAAGCATTGGAAAGAAAATGGAGAGCATAGAAACCAACTGAAGTGGATTTTGCCAAGAGGAAGTGGCAGGCTCCCACCAGGAAAAGCAACAAACAAGAAGGAGCAAAGAGTACTGAAATATTGTCAGAAGGGCTGGTTGGCCAAGTGGGGAAAGATGCCGTTTTGTCTTCCTAGTCTGTGTGTTGCTGTACTCCTGAATGCAGCTTGCATTATTACTGAATTTTCTAAAGCACTTTGTGACCTTTCACAAAGATGAAAGGTGTAATTTAACTAAAGTGCTTTCTCTTTATCATTGCTTTATTATCCTAATAGTGAATACACTGATACAGGGATTACGCTTAAAGAGGGATTCTGTTAAGATAAATAGTATTTAGATAATAGAATCGAGCATATCTATCGAATGTTCTGCTGAGAATGGCTGCATATATGAGTCTTAGTCAGTGGTAACTTTGAGAAGCATTGGTTTTTTTCTTTCAGCAAAGAACAATGGCTAAAAATAAAGGTGTATTGGCAAAAATATTTAAAATTAGATCAAGGCTTTAAAAAGGGAGACCTTTTAAAACTTGTTGGGAAACAATGAGAACACCAAGAAGGTTGTTTTTATGAAAAGATGACCAATTCCATTAAATTGTGTTAATTTAAAAGAGAATGATTATAATTTATTTACCATGGGTATCCAACACCTCTTGGATTAAATACAATCCATAGAAAGAATAATTGTACATGTTGTAAATGCAGTGCATAATCAGCTGACTAATCAGGTATGTGGTGGATATGTTCAAAAGTTCAACACTTTGGGAAACATGTTTAGAGGAATTTCTGCAAGGCTGAGTGGTACTCAACCCATCCTTGAGGGGTCTGCACTCTTCTTGAGGGTTCAAACTTGCAACTTGGGTGTGCTTCTGGATCCATCATTGTTCCTCGAGGCTGCCATGTCCAAGACTGCCTTTATTAACTCAGGTTGTTCTTCCCACCATGACCCTCTCTGGATAGAGTTAGCGTGGCCACAGTTCTCCATACTGGTAACCTCCCGGATGGATTAGCATAATTCATTGTACTTGGGGCTGCCTTTGAAGGTGCTTCAGAGATTTCAGTTAGTTCAAAACAGACCCACTGGGGTACTAACTGGACCTGGCTGATACACACAAATGATGAGCCCAGTTCAAAGTGCTGGAGTTGATCTTTAAAAACTTAGATGGCTTGCGACCATTGCGTCTTAGCCTTATATTCACACAGACACACAGCACACTTAGAAAACAACGGAAAGTTGTTTCAGAAGAAAATATGGAGCAAGTACACACACACACACACACACACACACATATGAAAAAATAAAATAAACCATGGTATTCTGAGAACACACAAGGAATAGAAGTGGACGTGTTTTCCATATTTCCCTAGTTGTACATGAGATTAGTGGAAAATATAATCCAGAAGACTCTAAAATAAATCTACTGAAAACAGAATTGCTATGTACAGGGGAAAGTGGGATCACCTTCCTTATGATGAAGGAGTGTGTGTGTGTGTGTGTGTGTGTGTGTGTGTGTGTTTGAGAGAGAGAGAGAGAGATCTGCAGTACATAACCCTGAATTGTGTCACAGTGCACTTAAATAGGTTAGATAATTTGTCCGAGAGAAGTATCTCTCAGTACTTGGAGCAGGTAAGAAGACCATATATGCTATAACCCTGTGCTTTTAAAAATTCAGATTCTGGAACCACAAAACCATCCTTTCCTCTGTGCAATCGCCAGTATATAAGTTTTGGTTTGCTTTATAATCAATATGTCATAGGCACTGCAAGATGTTGTTTTGAGAACACAGAAAAGTGTTCATTGAGAGTCAGGATATCATTTTAATACCTGATTTGGAACACCTTCAGCACTGTGTGAAAATGGAAACCATTCCTAGGGGCACCTGGGTTTATCTCCTTACACTAGGAAAAACACAAGCATTTCAATGCAGTACAGGGCTTGGTGCGAATTTATTTTTTACATTTCTTTTTCAGACACATTTTGTTCAAAATGGAGCATAATTCTCCACTCCAAATTAAAATGTAGGACAGAGAGGTAATTTAGTAAGAGAAAAGAGCTGAAAACCATGCAGAAGAAAGCACAGTAGAGATGCAGTTTCCATGACAACAAATCTACAAGAACTCTTTACATTTGTATCGATTCTTATGATGGATGTGCATGATTGGGGCAGGCTGGGTGGGTTATGGCTGGGGCTGGCAAGTTAGGATTTATATCTTATTAGGAATCATTCCCAAATTGGAACACATCTCTGGGCACCATAAAACTACCAGGTGACAGGACTGTGTGTCATGCTAATACAACACACTGGTTCCATTGCAGGTATTTCACACAAAACTAAGCTTTAAGCAATATAAGTTCCATTGGGATACATGGACAGATTTTATGATCCAAAAATGGACTTAACATTACATTATGTTCTCCATTTGAATCATATTCCTAAGCTGCATATGGCCACCTCTACTGTGAGAAATGGATACATGTTGAGCTCTGAAACCAGCTTTAAACTACAGCTTACACCTGTCTGGAGCACACGAGCATTATTCTCTAGACATGTGATAGTGTGTGGAAAATCTATTTTCTGTAATTCCACGGTGGTGCAAAAAGTGTGCATATTAGATCACCTCTTTCCACAAATATATTAACCCCAAACATTAGGATAGCATAGCACAGTAAAATATCTATTGCAGATCATATATTATAGTATAGTCTTATGCCAGTTGTCACAAACCTGACACATATTTGGCGTATGTTTAATTATCTGGTAAGAGCAAATATAATTATCTGTTACATGCGGCATGACAACCCATCATGGGTAACCCACCATGGTGAGATGTCAGTTCAATTGAATCCAAACCAATTAGTGTACAGTGGCAACTCATGGCTTGTTCTAGGAGTTGAGAAACCCAAACAAGTTGTGTCATCTGAACCCAAGAGACGGGCTCCATTCTGGGTTGTGGGAAGCAGCCAGCAAGCCACTCAGCAAGAATGATCTTGAGCTACCCTCACAGGGAGGGTCTTCATGTCATCCACACCGAGGAGAGGAATTCCCTGGTGGGTTAACTGACTTAGTTAGTATATGTTTAATATGCGCAGTACTTTCTGGTCCATTTCCTTGTCTGTTTCATAGAGAGCAACAAGGTGGAGTAGAAGACAAGGCAACTGCTTTGCCCATTGTGAAGCACAGATTAAAAGGAGAAATGGCAAAAGAGTGCACCAAAGGGAGCATCTTTCCCTTAGCAATGTAGTTCTGTCAGTGTTTAATCTGCCCTCCACCTGTTCAACACCTCCCAAAGACTGCATAAACTTCAGAAGGGGAGCATATGAACACATGTGCACACACATCCCTTTGCACAGTTCTAGCCTTCTCAGCGCAGTTACTCAGGGTGCACAATTATCCTCTGCATTTTTTTTTGTGGAGGGGGGAGCTGTGAGCTTCAGAGCAGGGAATCAGCAAAGATCACCTCCCTCATCTTTCCAAAAGTGAGACTGTTCTGAGCCGAACTCTGTCTGTGGCTGCTCCCGCTGGCCTAATCAAAACTGTGGATCCAGCTTGATGTGCATCGCAAATCCTATCAGCGGCCAAATTTCTTCAGAAATGGAATGTAAAATGCTTTGGATGTTACGTCATTGAATGGAGGAGCAGTTGCAATGGATGGATCCATCCATCTACACCCAGGGCTTTGAGTGCTTAGCTCATATAAGCCTTTCAGTTTTAAAACCTGTGTGTTAGCCTTGCTTGTGCTGCTGAATTATGGTTGTTTTATTTTTCCTGACAGGTTCCTCATCTTTGGCAGGCAGGTAAGCATGATCTTCTCTGGACTGGGAATCTCTGTGCCTCCTGAATTAGCATCCTGTGAGGAGCACTAAGAGGGTGTGCCTGGGTGGGTCGCGCACCTGTGAGGCCCTGCTGGGAGCATTCCCACAGTGCCCGCTGCATCCTCATGCTTGTCATCAGAGGCTGGTGCAGAAGCCCAGCTAATTAGGAAGGGTAACTTGGTGGCACTGCTCAGCATGAGTGTATTAATCTTCTCTTGCCTGAGTTAGTGAACCTCAGTATGGAAATGGACCAGGCCATGCATATTGTTCCCATCCATTAATATCAGTATTACCACTTTTTGTAGCCATGTTATGGTCTCAAAACACTTTGCAGGTAGTCACCTACAAACGTTCACCTTCCTCTTCTAGAAAGAGGTGAATTGCTGTCACCAAGCTTGTCTTAACAAGCTTGCAGGAGGAAAGCCCCAAAGGAAAACTAGTTGAAGCCTAGTTGAGCCAAACTGAACCAAATGTGTCACAAGCCGTGAATGAAATAGCTCGTGGTAATTAAAAGGAGGTGTCCAGATGGCTTGGCAGGGCTTCTCGACTACAGTTGATCGACTACAGTAGTTCATTTAATAATTTATGCAACGTAATTAGAGCATTGCGATGCCACAAAAATCGCCTTTATATTTCACTGCAACTGTCATGATTCACAGCCACTACAAATGCACCACTTATAAACGGAAATGTATAAGGCAGGAGTGGGCATTTATTTGAACTTAACTCCCAGAAGCTTCACCAGCCTGGCCAGTAGTCAGAAATGCTGGAAGTTGAAGTTGAAAACACCTGGAGATCTTCTTTCTGTTGACACCTGCTCTAAGGCCTTGCAACATGATCTGCACTTCTCTACGAAATTCAGTCCTCTCCACCATGGCCCTCTAGAACAAAAGGATCTGAGAGGAACACAGAAAGCAGAGTTGTTTGACGTCCTTCCTGGTCAATCCACAGGGTGATTTTTAAAGGGTGAAGGACTGGTAAAGTCACCATGTATTGACTTCTTTGAGAGGGTGACAGAGCTTTTCAGTGCAAGTATTGAGATTGTGATTCACGTTTCTTGGCTCAGCATACATTTTAAAGTGGGATGCGGGGTTAGTAAGTGCTGATAATAAGCCATGGTCTTGATACATCTTAGAGACAGTCCTCCAGACCAGATTCCTTTTCGGTGGCCAATTCTTTTCCCACATGTTTTGCTCTGTTTCTGTCGTCAGCTATACACACCCTTAGCTGGCAATACAGAACAACATTCTGGCTGAAAAAATAAGACATTTTAATTAGAAATGAGTCATATATCATGGGCTTTATCCAATGCTAGTTTTTGTGCATTGCTTAGACACTCCTTTAATATAACTGATAACATAAATAATGGTATAGAAGCAGATGTTTCATTTCCACTCTTTTCAAAGGATATATTCTAAGAGTGGGTGCAACTCAGTGCGTTTGACTCCAACCCTTGCCTCATTCACACACACACACAAAAATCAGTTGGGACTTTAGAACTGGGGTCCAGCATCGGGGTCTTTCTGGCTTTGGACTTAGGCAGTTTGTGGCCTCTTGTGGCAATCATAACTACAGTCCAAAAGCAGCAGGCACCCTGTGTGGATATGTAATTGCTACCTTATGTGGCCCCTGAGGTCCTAATCTTAGTGGAGCAGTTGTGTGTGCTGCTGTCCATTGGCAAGCTCTAGAAGCTGCAAACAGACTTGTAAATTTGCTGCATGTTGTGTCAATTCAAGCTGAAGTCCCCGAAGACCAGCTGAGTGTAAAGGCAGTCCAGATGGGAATTTAAATGCTAAATTTCATGTCATAGTATTTAACAGGTTAGTTTTTATCCCTCATTTACTTTCCATCTGTCATGAGTTCAGTTTCCCAGGAAGATTGCCTGTGTAATGTATACGATTTTGAAGGCAGGAGAAAAGAAAAAGAAAAATACAACCCAAAATTAATATCATCCTTGTCCATAAAATGCTGTAATTAAAAATAAAATTTGAAAGCATATATTCACCAATTATTACTAGTTAGTGGGAATGAACATCTTTTGTTTTAATCCTGGGAATGTTTACTTTGTCAGTTCTGCCAGTATCTTCTCACAGTTTATTTAAAACCGAAGGATAATATATTAAAGAATTGTCAGATAAGTAATGCAAACTCTAAAAACAGAAGATGTATACTTAATTATTGCTTAATAATATAAAAGTAATTCCATTTTGCCATCTGTTCATAAACAGGAGCAGAAATTGCTTTGCACATAAAATACACTTCCTGTGGGAAGAAAATAAGCCTATTGGCAGAACAACGTATGTCACAGTGTGACTGAAATATTTGCTTCTGGGATCCCAACACTGCACTCCCAGTGACAGATTTGCTCACAAGTTGTCATACCAATGCCAAGTGTTTTCAGTGGCATTGGATGTATTTTTGGATTCATTTCTCTATTTGTTTTGAAATATGGTTCTCATCTCTCTATATATGTTTTTATTACAGACGATGCTTCTGCACAGAATCCTTGTTATACCGAAACAGCCGTTCTGATGCTCTCATGCAGCTAACAAGAAGCTGAGCTGTGTTGGCAAAACAAATTTGTAACATGTAGTTGGCACATTGGCAGCTTCCAGCCGATTTAACTCAGGAACGGCCATTGGCAGTGGCGTGGCGACTGTGGGGCTCATATTGACCTGTGGTACGTGAGTCTGAAATTCATGTTCCGGTGGTATCTCCCTGACATGAGCTCATGAGTCCTACAGCTCCCTTCATCAGGCTAGACGGTAAACAAAGCGAGGTGCAGGAGGTGAGCAGCTGGCTGATTCTGAAGCAAGGGAATCTGCGTTTAATGTGGGAGAAGGTGGTAGTCATTCAGAGCTTTTCCATACAAGGTTGTTAATTGGCTGTTAATCTGTTGGACTGACTTTTGGTTTCATTGCAGAACTGAGATCTGAAGCGTGGTGGCACTGGGGGTATAGCGGAAGAGCACAAACGCACAAGAAGAAATCACACTTTCTTTCATAATGTCTGTCGTAATTCAATGCTGCTTTTTCCCTGCTCCAAAAGATCTCGCTGAAGGTGCTGGCTAAACACAGAGGTGAACCTGGGGGGAGGGTGTCAAGGAACCCATAAAAACTGTGAATAGGAAATGGTGTGTGCATGATAAATGCCTTGTGTAAAAACACCCTAAATAGTTCAGTAGCTGGGTTGTGATGGCACAGGAAGCAGAATTCACAGCATCCAAAGGTGAGACTTTACCATTTATTGTGGATTCATGAAGCTATTTCCATCTTTGGGGGCAGTTTCTTGTGGAGAGGTTGGAGGTGGCAATGGAGAGATGCTGAAGAGATTTTGTAATTGCAAGTTGGGATAGTTTTGGTTGTTGTACCTGGTGGAAAAAATCAGTGGACGTTGCACTACTTGGAGGCTGGAACACTTAGGTTGGATGAATAAACATATTGCTGTAATATGAAATACTAATCTGATTTGACTGAAGGAGAAGACTCTGTTATGGATGGAGTAGATCACCATGAAGCAAGATGGTCGTTGGTGAAGGTCCTATTATGCTCTTCTAATGTGATGAAAAGGAAACCATCTCCCCATTGTTGTGAAAGGTCCATGAATAGAATGTTCCTACCAGCACAAAGGAGAGTGATATTGGTACTGCTCTATCAGTTAAAGCATATGGAAAAGATACTGAGGAATATCCTAAGTCAGGGAAAGTTTGACTGTTGAGTGTTCAGAATGCCTGGCTGCAGTTGTCTGAGCATCTGGCACGCTGTGCATCAGTTACAAGTCTGATTGATCAAGCTCTGCTAATCCTGCCATTCAGTCGCCATAAACTTTAATTCCTGCTACTACAATCTGACTTACTTGAAGGTCTATAGATGATTTAATCAGTGAATAGCCTTAACTTACATTAATTGGTAAGGTTGTGCACAGGCAAGGGGGATGTGGCCTGACCTCTCTGAGGTTTCTGGATGCCACTGCTGGTTTTACAGCTCCTTGTCCTAAACACAAAAGCTTCCTGGCTCGTCTGTGAAGCAATCCAACCTTGATTTCGATGAACCTGTTTTGCTATGGATAACTGTCTGTGAGCTATGCACCCGCCCCACAAGACTGCAAAAGATCAGCCAGGGCATCTCCACATGTAGAGATTATTTTATTCTTATGTCTTTCTCAAAATGTCAGGCTTTTCCAGGAAGAAACAAGATGGAAGGTGCAAAGAAGCACAGGAAGATTAGAACAGGGTGCTGCAGGTCCTCCATAAAATGTGAGTGACAGAACCATGGCCATTCCGTGATAATTGCTCATCTGGAGCATTTGATGACTTGATGCTCTTCATGTAGTTTGTCAAGAATAATACACTGAGGCTGAGCCATTCTGAACCCTTTCTTGTTCCAGATGTGGAGACAGGAATGCTGATGTCACCTTCCACCCCTCTTGGAAATCCTAGGTTTCTCTGAGCTTCACTGCAATCCTCACAGTAGCAGAGGGAAAATGCTGTTTTCCAGCAACAATAGACCCCCCGCATTGCAATGCAGCTTTGGAGTGGCTTGGTTCTGAATGGAAAAGCAAGACCTACTAGCTTTACAAAAGACTATTTCCCAGCACACAAACATTCCTAAAACGGGCCTGTTGATATGGATCCAAGCAGGTGCCCGCAGTTTGGACTTTTCATGGGGGCATGGCTAAAGGGGCCCTTCCTAATGAGGACTGGCATGTCTGAATTTGCCAGTACACTGAGAAATGTAACTGCTAAAGGGACAATCCTTCCTCATGAGTCCCGTCAAGAGAAATTGGATCCTTGGGGGTAGAATATCCAAGTTTTTGGAAGTCAACATATCAAGTTGGGACCAGGTTTTATATGAAATTTTATTTCCAAAAGAAAGTCACTGAAACCAGTTCCCAGTACCTCTGTTTCCATTTGGGCAAAAGGAATAAGTTCATATGATACATAAGTTATAAGGTACCAACATGCCAGACCATCCAGAGCCCAAAAGGCAAGGCATGTGCATAACTTCTAATGACTTTTTCAGGTTATTTGGAAGTACAAGGCGGAGGTGTAATTAAATATCTTTTTATGATGCTGAAAGGTGTTCTCAGTACCATGAGTGTGGTGTGCCTAAAAGCATTCGCAAAAGTGTGGACTTCACTGCAAAGCAAGAGGGGGTCTTACTAGCTGCTTGGTACCCACTTGCTTACAAAACAGTGTGCAATGGCATCTAGTTGTGACCACAGATTTTTGTGCAGTTGCTTGAAAACAGGTGTCAAAAAACTGCTCCTTAGTGAGTTTAGCGCATTGTATGTGACTGGTTATCTGGGACTTGAAGCACCTCTTGATAAAAGTGGAAGAAGAAAGTACAGAAGCAAGACTGCAGCTGAATATTAACAAAATGTATGCCCGCAGAAGAATTACAGAGCTTTACTGTTAATAATGAAGAAATTGAAATTGTGAAAGATTTTACATGCCTCAGCTCAGTCATCAATTCAAAGGGAGACTTCAGCCAAGAAATATGAAGAAGACTGAGACTTGGAAGGACAGCAATGAAGGAAGAAGGGACCATCAAGTATGTAGGGGGTTGTTTTACTGATGACCAAAACCAAGACCATCCAAACCATTGTATTCCCAGTCACAATGTATGGATGTGAAAGCTGGATAGTGAAGAAAGCTGGCAGGAAGGACATTGATGTGTTCAATAGGTGGTGCTGGAGGAGAGGTTTGCAAATACCCTGGACTCACAGGAAGACAAACAATTGGCTGCTAGATTATTTGTCTGTCCCATATCTATATGTCCCCATAGCCAAAACTCTCCAGGCTGTCCAGTCAAATCAGGGCTTTCCCTAGAAGCATGTGTGACACAAGTGAGGCTGTCGTACTTGGGAAGGGAAGGTAAGACTCCCTGGAGAAGACAGTCACGATGGGGAAAGTCAAAGACAGAAGATGAAAGGGAAGACCAGATATGAGATGGACTGAATCCATACAGGAAACCAAAGCCTTGAACTTGGAAGGGCTGGATGGCACTGTTGTGGACAGGACATTCGGATGGATTTCATTCATAGGGTCACCATAAGTCACAGATGACTTGGCAACACATAACAACAACATCTGGCTGAACCTGTGTCAGGAAGGGTGGAAGTCGTCATATTAAAAAACTGGTTTCCATACATTCAAAGTATCATATGCAGTTGATCATATGCCTTAAAAGAAATGCTTTGGCAGACACTTCTATTATTCCATTATTCATGTCCCAAAATTAGTTAATATATCAGGGGGCATGCTAAGGCCTAAAGAAAGTCTGAAAGTGATTACAAGACCAGTACTTAGCATTTGGGATTTGAGTGCTTATTTGGTGAAATGTATTAATATGCAATTCAGAACACAAATCAGCAAAGCACCGTTGGGAGCTAAACCACAGAGCCAAGGACTGTGGGGCCAGATTGTAAATGAAAACACAACTACATAACATTGCAGAAATGCAACCAGAACAAAAGGTTAGGTCTCTTTCCTCCCACTACCCCTGCCTAACTTCAAAGAACATTCAGAGCATGCAAGGCCATTTGGCAGCTGGAGTTTTTCAAGAAGTGCCAGCTCTCAGCAACCTCCCATTTACTAGAAGTGCTCCAACAACACTAGAGAAACAGCATCCTGCCACTAAACACAACAACAGCCCAATCATCTCTCCTTCAGGAACTAATTCAAAGCCCACTAAAGACAATGGAAATAAACAGGTTGGCGTGACTATAAAGAGATCCTTCCATTACCTTACTAGTTCCAGCACAGCACCACTCCAACGCAAAGCCCATCTGCAGAAAACAACGGGCAGCCTTCAATTACAGATGGAATGTCTCCCAGCTCTTTTCTTACATGCTAAGTTCAAGTATGTGTTCTGCTGACAGTAGGGGCCCGGGAAGAAGAGGCCTCGATGCTGCTTTCCCACTGTTATTATTTCCTCTTCCACCACCACCACCACCTCCTCCTCCTCCTCTCAGTCTTCCCCCTGGCTTTTGAGCACCTATTTGATGAGAATGCCAACCTGGCGGCAACTGTCAAGCATCATGCACGGGAGAACTTGTGGGAGTGAAACTTACATCTTCAGGAGAGTATACTTGCAATCCAGTTCCAGATTAATTCAAAGCAGGGGTAGCTGGAAAGAAATCACCTCACAGAGACAGGGAAGCCCTTGTGGGAACTGTCCTCAAGCTTTGTTTAATTATATGAATCACATCAGGAATGAATTTCCATTGCTGTGGCAAGGAGAAAGAGCTTTGTGGCTTGGATGCCTATTTGGATGGGGAACCATGTGTTCTACCAATTCGGCTTTAAATCTAGTTGCGCTCGGGCAAATCATAGGGTGGGTTTATACCTCCCCATACCTGTCGCTGGTATGTTAGTGAGGGAAATAGTAGCCACGTGAGCTAAAACAAAGAAGCACATGCTCAAATAGTCAAGATTTGCAGAATTCTCCATTCATGTTTGCTCATAAATCCCATGAGTAGTGACTTCCGCTGATACCTATTGTGAGGTTTAGCTAAGCAGAAACTGCTGCTTGTTCTCCTGGATCTCTTGGCAGCTTGTTGTTTCTTTTTGTGTTGTTTGCTAGGATATGGCTAAGAGGCACCACGCTTTAGTGTGCCCTGAAGAACGGACCTGCACAGGTATCGCTAGGTAACTGGCTATTGCTTGGGAACTTCTGGGAGCCCCACAGCCTTGGTCATGCCTCAGGCACCCAGTTCATCTCCCATGCTTGGATGGTTTGCCATCTGGGATAAACTGGACTTGAAGATTTGAATGGTGGTGCCATTATTGTGCTCTGCCTTTTTGCCTGACCCAAGAGGGTGTTGGACTTCCTAAATCAGGGTCTGGGGCTAGTAATGCCCTAGATGTGGATGAACTAGCTGAAGCTTAATTCAGAAAAGATGGAAGTAACTGTGGTTGTGATTCTTGTTCATCTAGGGAAAGATGAGCAGCTGGATTTGAACAAGTCTGCATGGTGTTTCAATCCCCTTGAGGAATCACACATGTATTTGGGACACGGTGTGATTCATAGTGCTTCTTCACTGCCATATGATGATGGAAGTCAGGAAAGCTTTCCTTGGCTTTGGCTGATGCAGCTTTTATGTCCTGTGGTGGGGAAGAACAGGTCTGACCATGGTCATTCATCCCTTAGTCACTTCCAGAAGAATTATTATTATGCAATGCATCTTTGTTACCGTCCCCCAAAGCTGTTCCAGTTTGTCTAGATTCTTCTTACAGTCTGGCACCCAGAACCAGACACCTTAATACAAATGAGGTCTGGTCAGTTCAGAAAAAGCAGAACAGCTGCTTCTCATGACTGGAACACTTATTAAATTTCAGGCTAAAGTTGTGTGGGCTCTTTGGAAACGATTCACTGTGCTCATTCATGTTCAGCTTGTGATTTGCTGCAGTGCCAACATCCTTTTTTATATGTCAAGCAAAGCATCTCTTGCCCTGGACAAAATGCAGCCACTGCACATCTCATACAATTTCATTCCATATAATTGGGAAAGGGGCATGAAACTTACAGGATGGCAAGCAAAATGTCTTGGTTTGGACAAAACCATTGGATAGAACCATTGCTTACTGATAGGATAACAAGCAAGGCCTTCCCCTTGACCGCTGCATCCCCATCTCCTCCACTCCAGCCATGAAGAGAATCACACCTGCTACCATTTCTGCTTCTCTGCTTGCCATGTTGTCCAAACCCAGTCAGATTAGGATTAATCTGAGCTATACTTAGTGGAAACAAGCCAAATGCAAACTTACATTTCATGAAGCTAGCTTATTTTCTCTAACCACAGTTAGAATTGGCCACAGTTCAGGGCTCTGACACACACTAAATTGCAGTTAAATTGAAAGGGAAGCAGAAGTTTCTAGACTCTTCCTCATCCACATGCAGGAGGAGGAGAAGAAAGGGGAGACAGCTTGAGCCTGGGGGTCTGGAAGCTAGTCTTTTTCTTGTAATCAGTGCCAGATACAACCAGTACTAATAAAGCATCACATAAAGGGCAAAACAGGGATGATTTACCAGGAGGAGGGATCAGGAAAATAAGGAATGTCACTAGTAAACAGACAGATGGCGTTTGGGTACTCTGGTTTATGAGGTGAAGAGCAAATGGTGATCTAATATTTCAGTGCTCTATGAATGAGATAAATTCCAAAAGGAAATGAGCTTCTAGATTTTAAATTTTAAACCCACTCAAAACTAAAATTGCAACTTAAGTCTTCTGTTCAAGCTTCCAAATTAAAGTGCTTCAAACATTTCTGCAAAACAAAGATAAGCAAATTATGTGCCAGGAAAGGTGTACCTGGACTTCAGGCTGTTGCTCATGTTGCCTTATGAAGAGGAGGAATCCAGGCGCTTCCACCAAAGAAGGCAGAGTGCCGGCAGGCCAGGTAGGATGCAAACAGATTAACTGATTCTGCCGGTGCTGCTGCAAGGGAGTTTTCAATGTACTGGGGAATCCTCAACATGTTTACCAAAAAGAAACCCATCTGAACTCAGGGGAACTTACACAAGCTTATAGGAGCAGTCCTATGCATGCTTAAAAAGAAAAAAGTCCTACATCTCCCAAATTGGCAGGGCAATGCTGGAAGTTGTAGGATATCTTTCTTTCTAAACATGTGTAGGATTACATCATTAATATGAACTGTCCTTTAATGTCCCCATTTGGACAGTAATATTGGATTACTTCAGTTGTGAAAGACACACCTAACATTTTATTATCAATAAGAATCAATAAATAGAATTATTAATCATTAAAAAATCATTTTATACTGCTCCACTGCTGAAGCTGTCTGGGAGGTTTACAACAGTCCATAAAACAAATGATATAATACAACGGAATATATAAAATCAGAAATGCATTAAAAGTTTAAAACAGCTAAAACCAAAAATAACAAAGAAAGACTCAGTAAAAAAAACCTGGGATGGGGCCCTGGGGATCCAAACATGTCTTTAAAAGCCTTGACACAGAGGGTCATCCTAACCTCGTGCTGAAAAGGTGGCAGGTTCAGCACAAGTCGGGCTACAGTGGGAAGCTGTTCCATAAGCAGGAGGCCTTCACCAGGAAAGCTCTTCCCCTTGCTGCCACCTTCTGTGCTCCTCTTGGAGTCAGTGCCAGAGGAAGGCCCCAGAGGTTGGGCATAGTGCCCAGGTAGATAGACCATGTTTGCAAGAGATGCTCTGACAGGTATTGCGGTCCAAAGCCATGTAAGGCTTTCTAGGTTAAGACCAGCACCTTGAACTGGGACTGCCAAGCATGCAGACAGCCAGTACAAGTAGGCCGGAACCAGTGTTACATGTTCGGACCTGCAGGTTCCAGTCATTAATCTGGCTGCCATGTTCTGCTCCAGGTGCAGCTTCTGAATTCAGCTAAAAAGAAATCCTCCAAGCTTGCACAGCTTTGCATCTTAATCTCACTTAGACCAGAGCACCATCAGGACCATAATGGAGTTTGCTGCTGCCACCTTGATGCCAAACACATTTGCTTTGGCAGAAGTACCACATTACTGCAGAGAAGTATAGTACAATTTAATCAGAGCAAAAGAAAATATGTCATAAGCTTATGCAGGACTGGCTGCCCCTTCACTGGAGCTTCCTTTTAAGAAGAAGAAAGAGGAAGAAGAAAGAAAAGAGGCAACCTGGGTGGCCATTTTGTGGGCAGCAGAACCCCACTGCTGGAATCTTAACCAGTTACTTACTTTATGAAACACCTCATAAAATAAATTTTGCTAGATGTTTTATAAATCATCATCATCTTATACAAACTGATTCTGGCTGTGGCATGCTGGGAGATGCAGGATTTTTTTAGTTGAAACGCACATAGGAACACTCCCTAAATATACACTAAGGGTGGTGTTAAGCCTTTGCTTTCCATTCTGCTGCAAGTTCGTAGAGGTCTACTGCAGAAAAGTTTGGGTGTTGCTGTTTCTTTGAAATCTATTCCCCACCACCCAAAAACTGCCATGTTTCACCTTTTCTTTCTTCTCTTCCTTTCAGCATGCATCCTAGTAGAATTAGGATATCCCAGCTGGAAAGCTTGCATTTCCAAAGAGCTGCAGTCAAAAGGAAATTACAGGTTAAGAAGTCCCAGCTGTATTTCTTTTCCTTTCCCTTTAGCTAGCTCTCACAGGAGGAACTCAGCTGGAAGCCCTAACAGTTTAAAATAGGAGGTAAGCTTTCTTCTTCTTTTAGAGACTACCTCTTGGCAGATACTTTTAAAAAATCAGAACCCAATTGCAAACACACTGCTGCAAATTCTGTTTCACCTACCACTTCTGCCTCTTTGGGATGCGGTCTAGTTTGCCATCCTGCTTAGACTCACATCCAACTTCCTATCCTCGTGCTTGTTCTCTCAATACAGGTATATCTGAACGTCCATCTCATAGGAATGTCACTGAAGTAAAATGAGCTGTTAATGCAGGCCAAATCAGCTGGAAATCAGTGCTGTGGAAAGGAGAAGCACCACTCCGCTGATTCTCCAGGAGGGCCGGTGAAGAGCCTCCCCATGGGTGCGACAAGGAAGGGCAAGAATCCGCTGGGAATTAGTGCCCAGTTGGCAGTACTGCTGCTCAGCTGATCCACTAGTCCCCACTTCATTCTCACTTCCCAGAGAAGCATCCCTGAAATAGTGTGTGGAAGGTACCCTGGGGTCAGCAGGGTGGCAATTCTGAAGATAAAGGGGTCCTTGAGACAGAGATGGGGCATTCGGGGGACCAGGCAGAAGCTCAGGCCTTTGAGGTGCCCCTAAGGTCATGGCTCCCAGGTTCCCAGGCTGACCAGGAGAGTGGGGATGTTTTGGAAGGACTGGACGGCTTGTGGGGGGGGGGGAGGAGGAGGAGGAGGAGGAGGAGGAGGGAAAGCCCTTGCCTTGCCCTACCCTGAGACCATGATGAGGTGCTGGGAGGGATGAGCAGCCCAGTTACAGGGTGGAGCCCACAGAGAATCCTTCCTGAAAGGGAAGAATTTTGAGGAGAAGTCCCTGGTTTGGGTTCAGCTTTCTTGACATGAGCAGAGCTCTGCTTTCAAACTCACTAGAGGGCTCTGAGAGTTGCTTTGACTTGTAGCTGCAGTGCCCATCAAGATCTGCTTTGCAAAGAGAGTACCTTGGGCTTTAGAGACTGCGGAAAGAAGGGGAGGGCCAAGCTCACAACACCATGTGAGGGGCTTCCCTGGGGCTTGCATGGGGGACAGTGGGAAAATCCACCAAGTGGTGTTGCTCTTTCCCCAGTACCAACCAGCTGATCTATTCATGTACCAAAGAAGATCTTTAGGGCTAAAGGCGGGCATAGCGAGGATGCCGCTGACAGTTGTGCAAAAAGTGGCTCTCGGTGGCACTCTTTCCCTAGCCCCTTGGCGGGAGCCGCAACAGCCCACTCTTACCAAGCCAGTCTCCAGTTCTGCCCTCAATACCAAACAGGGTTGCATTTTCAGGGTTCAAATGATGCAACACGCCACTGTAGTGCTGAGAAACCAAAGAACAGATCCTTGTTTCTGTCTGTGGTTTCTAAAAAAACAAGCAGACCATGCTCAAACACCACAGTGGGGTTTGGATGACACAGCAGACCAACAATGGTAAAAAAAAAATCACTTGGCCAGCCATGTCATTCAAGCCCACCCATTTTCTAGGGCAGATTAAAATGTTTTAAAAAATGCTCTTACCCATTTAAAAGGGGGAATTGAGTCTGGCAGTCCACTACACTTGAATCCCTTAAAGGCACTAGCAGCATGGTGTGGACAGCTCCGCATCCTATCCCAGCTGGAGTACAGCTCCTTCTGCAACTACGGCAGCTCACATCCTTTGGTGAGGATATTGTAGCAAGAGCTCCTCCCTCCCTATCTGCCCGCAGCAGCTCTCTCAGTGTTGCCTCAAACTGCAGAATAAACCTAGAGTTGAAAGGCCAAGGGAGCGTGTCACCGGAAGGCCGAGGGAAACCCGAATGCACAGAACTGAAGTTGACTGAATACAGGACGTGAGATGGCAGACCTCTTGCAGCATGTGGATGGTAAGGTGGGGAGCTTTTTGGCACACGACTGAATGTCTAATATGATCTTGAACTCTAAGCCACAGGATGTTGTTTAATCGCTAAGTCGTGCCCGACTCAGGCTCTCCTCCAGGCTCTCCTCCAGGCTCTCCTGGCCTCCACCATCCCTCGGAGACCACCCAAGCCCACACCCACTGCCTCAGTGACTCCATCCAGCCCCCTCATCCCCTTCTCCTTTTGCCGTCAATCATTCCCAGCATCAGGGTCTTCTCCAGTGAGTAAAGCCACAGGATAGGAATGACTTTTTCCTGCAAAAAGTCACCCACACCCCACCTCTTAGCACTAGCAAGTGCTAGTGGTTTTATGAAAGACTGATTTTAGGCTAGTGCAGTGTTGTTAGTACTGGAAGTGCACAACCTTTGGATGCTAACTAAAAAACAAACAACTAAGCCTTTGTTCCTAGAATAATAATTATAGAATGATAATTGCCTACAAGGGAATTAGAACCCTCAAAATGATTGCAAGTTTCCTTACAAACTTCTCTGCTGACCAGTGCAAGAAATGTTCAAGCTTTCAGCCCTGCTTATCTCAGTTAAGCCTGCCCATCTCTACAGTGAATGTGACTTGTACTTAGGTCATCCAACCACAGTGCTAAGCATTTTTTCCCCCTAGCCACCCTTCCCAGTTCACAGCAATTGCTATGAAGCAATTCCTCACTTCAGTTCAAAACACAGCACTGTGCTGAAAACATGGAGTCAGCATAAAATAAATAGACTTTGGCACTCACATAAATTAAATGAAAGGAGCTATGTTTGATTGCATTAATTTTCCTATCTAGTTATTTCAGCTCAGCTCTGTGAAGCTCATTAGGGCTTTCTCATGGTAGTACAGACAGAAAGAAAGATCATCCTGTCCACTCTTTAGATTAGCCAGAATCTAGTAAACTGTATTATCTAAATATCCGAATTTTAAAGATCCTAGCATAGATGCCTGTGAATATATTCTATCTTCATGTCTAGGAGAATCAGCAGAATAAGTACAATAAAGTCTTCTATTAGCTGTATGGACTAATTCATAATCAATTTGATACTTTAGGCTAACTTTGAATTACTGGAAACTCCATGAAATTATTACATAATCTGTGCATTTCCCACTCTGGACTAATCCTGTCAAAATGCTTGAAGTAAAAGCAGTACTGAAGGAGCGCTTACGTCCATATATGCCCGCCCTCCCCCTGAGATCTGCGGGAGAGGCCCTTCTCCTTCTCCGGGAACCCTCCGTGAAGGAAATTAGGAGGGTGAGTACTTGGAGGAAGGCTTTCTCTGCAGTGGCGTCCAATCTATGGAATGCGCTCCCCAGAGAGGTCCACCTGGCACCATCGTTATTTGTTTTTTGGCGCCAGGCGAAGACCTTTTTATTCAAATGTCATTTTAATTGTTAATAGTATTTATTCATTTTATTCTTTGGCCAGGGTGACTTAATTTATGCTATTAATTCATATTATTTGAAGGAAGTTTATTTATGTTTGTGAGCCGCCCCGAGGCTTCGGCGAATGGGGCGGCATAGAAGTTTCGTAAATAAATAAATAAATAAATAAATAAATAAATACTGGCATGCATGTTTTATTGCCTATTTCCTGGTGTCACCCATTCTCTGGTGTCGCCTCCACACTATAGAATGAGGTCTCCTCTGGGACTCACCTGGCAGGTTTAGCATCCTCCTCACACAGGGCTATCACTGCCCTTCCTGCTGAGGCAAGTAACAGCTCCACTTAGGAAGGTGGGTATTCTCAGCAGTTTCTAGCAGGCCAACTGGTATGAACCTGTCTTGGGTGCTTCAGTTGTTAAGGTTTAGTTCTGAAATCTTTATTGAAATGTTAAGATCTTGTTATTCTTATCTAGATTTTATATTTTATCATTATTTTATCAATTTTTGCACCCTGCCCAGCAACCCAGCAATTGGGCTGTATACAAAATTAACAATAATACTTAGAATTGTATTTCCTTTTATTTTATTCTATTTTATTTTTATTTAACTTATTTACAACCTTATGCATTATCTGCGTGGATATTTAACAACTGCATTACAAGAAGAAATTCAACAGTTGCAACTGTTGGCTGCTATATGAGTACATCAATCTTTGTAATCCGCAATAGCAATTCACAAAATTTCTAAATGAAGGGCTGTTATGCTGGATCAGACCAAGGGTGTGTCTAGTCCAGCATTCTGTGTACATGGGGCCTGACCAGCTGCCCACGGGAAACCCACAGGCAGGACAAGAGAGCAACAGCTGGCAATACTGCCCCCAAGCATCCCAGCCCCCTTTCCTAGCACCTGTGTGCATGAGCGTATTGCCTCTGACACTGAGGCAGCACAGAGCCATCAAGACTAGCAGCGACCCAAAGCTTCGTCAATGCCTTTTCAGTCTCCTTTTAAAGCCACCCAAATTGTCCACCTTTGCCCAGTGATGAGGTAGCAAATTCCAGAGTTTATGCACCAGGTGAAGAAATCCTTCCTTCCCCAACCCCAACAATGTCCCAGGAACAACACTATGGTGCCATCCGAGTGCTATTTCAGGAACCAAAATGTCTCAGTCCAGCGCTGATTTTCCACTCGCTCATTCTAGCCATTGTTCTTTCTCTTTTCCCACTTTCCCCTTTTTCTGCACTCTTCTGCCCACCTCATGCCATTTTTCAGTGACCTTCTCTGGAAGCGGAACTGAACAGAGTGCCAGACCTTCATTCAGTGCTAGTGCTGAAATATAAAGCAGTACAAAAGAACAGTAACTGGGAACCTAGGAAGACTGTCCTCCAGTCATTGCATCCAGCAGTTACTGAACCATGACTCATTGGAGGAACTAGTCCCACATCACAGACTGGCGTCTTGACATGAGTGGAATCCTATACATGTTTAGACAGAAAAGGCCGTACTGGCAGTTGTAGTCCTTGTTTTATCCTTAGTGTGCACAGGATTGTGCCTAGATTGCCTTAGCATTGCCTAGATCAGGGTATGTAAGCAGGATTCTTTCCTTCTCTTCTTCCCACAAAGTTTGCTCTTAGGAAATTGCCTGACTCCTGCTCCTTCCTATCCACCTCCACCCCCCGCAGTTCTGCTGATACTCTGTGACACCATTTTGAGAACTGTAGTATGGAGCAGTTTAAGGATGTAATTAACAAACAAAACCTCTCACCCTATTTGGCCTCTGCTATTGTTGGTAGCATTTTTCTAGCTTTTAGATCTACAGTAATCCCATTCTTGCCTCCCAGATGTGAATCAAATTAAATAGTATTATTTATGAGTTTAAATGTTCTGCATATAAAGCCAAGACTTCAATAGCTTTTTTGTGCCGGGGTGGTGCTGCTGGTGGTGGTGGTAAGTTTCAAGCCAGTACAATTGTCTTAATAAAATCTGGGATGTAAAAATATGGTTGAGCACTTTAAATGTACACTTGTGCTGTAGAATTTGCTGTAATGATCTCGTTAGATTATTTGTTATAGTCCTATGAAAGCTAAATCCTGACTTGAGTGCAGTCCATTATGGCTAGGCTCCAATGTTATATTCATTCGAGACCTAATTTAAATGTCCAATGGACTTCTCATTGCAAGTCAGGCCTTCTTTTCAAGTCTAAAATTATTACTTGCAGCCTAGCAGAGCCAAATCCCGCTCTAGCCAGGTTTCACTTCCACAGCTGTTCCTGATAGTCCTGTTAAGAAGACAGTAGAAAGCAAATCAACAAACTCTCCTTAGAATTATGCTATTGAATTAAGACCTTTTACCTGATCTTACATTTATACACCTAGATTCGGGAAACAAAAGTGATTACAAATTATCATTTGTTGTCCTGTATGTTATATGTGAAAATACCCTTGGCAAGATGAGACAGAGTGACAGATGACTAAATTATCCTAGAAAAAGCTAAAACCTGGATAGTGCCATCACACCAATATTGGGTATGGATTCTCGGTCTATCCTTGAAGAAGGACAAACAAACATTATATTGTGCATATAAGGCTTTGAATTGTATGCATCCATCCATTTACTCACAACTCATTTTTTAAAACTTTCGTACCCTCTGTATCCTGTATGTCCCCTATCATATATTTTATCAGCTTGCCCAAATGAACCTGATGAGGTTCACACAACACATTATCCTTATTTTCTAGCAAGTAGCTGAGGCTGCTTCTGTTTTAACTCTGGGGTGAACATGCATCACTCCAGTTCAGATCAAGACCGTGATGTTCCAGAGAGGGAGGCTGAAACTCCACTCGCATCAAGAGGGGCCATTGCTTCATTCCCTCCTTTGGGAATTTTGGGAGGGAAGCAGTCAGCAAGCAAACCTCAGCTACACTATTCAGTGAGCACAACATGTAGTTTGGCACCAGGTCTGCTCCCTGTTGAATCAGACTGAGGTGGGGAAAGCGCTCTGCAGAGGCCAGCCGTGGGCCACTGTGCTAGTGCTGCTGAAAGTCCGTCCCATCGGGCCCCTCTCTTCACCCCGTCTCCTGGCAGCAGTCATCACACCAGGCTGCGGTAGCAGGAAAGATGAGAAGCCCAAGCCCTTCAGTGACTTTGCTGAGAGACCAGCAGCTCTGGATTCTTCCATTCCTGGCATGACTCCTTTGCCGTGTCCTGTAGTCCTCATAAAAGTTTTGCAACAAAGAACTGGTGCACCAGTTTGCCTTGTTCCTTTTCTCTTCTCTCCTTTCTTTATATTTTGTTGTTATTGTTGATCTTTGTAAGCCTTTCTGAGAACTTTTGTGTGTGCATGGGGGCAGGGGGGAGGGGTTAGAGGGCAGCCACAATGCGACAGTTAAAGAAATGAAGGCAATATAAGCTTCATCCACTCTTGCCAGAGTTTCAGGCTGGGTGGGAGCCATGGGGAGAATACCATGACATTAATAGCAAAAATGCACATTTCCTGTTAAAAATCAAAATGGAATTGCTATAAAGTTGTTCTTTTTTAAAAATAGTATAATTAATGTATATTATTACTTTTGAAGTAGCAGGACAAACTTCAGTAGTGACCTACATTCATCCTGTTCTTTTTAATCGCAAGGAAATTAGTAACAAAATAAATAGTGTCTTATCTCTAGGGATCCCCCAAGTGTTTTTTTTTTTTTTTTTTTTTAATCAGGCTAAATGCTGTCTTTCTGTACTAAAATCAGGCAGTGAGACTTTGCTTCGCATGCCTGCAACAAAACTATGTCCAGGCAGCAATGTGCAAGATCTTACAGGTCACGGTATAACCCAAAAGAGATATTGAGAAAAGTATGGAAGATTTAGAAAGGGCTGATAATGTGATCACCATACAAATTTGACTTGCAATCAAATCAGAGATTTCCCCAGCAGTGTTACTAAGCACTTGTTACATCAAGAGGAACTTGCTTCAGGGTCCCCACTGGTAGCTTCCAGATGACTAAGATGTGGGTCTCCTGACACATGTCTTGGTGATGTTCAGAATAAGTCACAGCCCGGTGTCTGTGTGGGGCTGCCTTGGAAACTCCAGCTGCTCCAAATGCGGGTGGTGGTGATCTGGCCTGAAAGAGCATACTATATCTATGTTCAGTAAAGTACACTGGATCTCAGTTTCTGGCACAGTTCAAAATACTGACTTAACACTGAAGGCCTGAAAGATACGAGCTTATGCTATTTGAAAAAGCTGCCCATCCTATATTGCCATATTCTCAAGTTCTGAGGCTCTGGTCTAGGTGCTGCCACCAGAAGTGAGATGGGCAGAGATACTGAGCAGGAAGGCACTCTTGCTGGCTGATGTAGGGGTAGATATATATCTGTTTAACTCACTGGACTCTTAAGAAAGTCATTTAACCTTTTCAAATTTTGAAGTGTCTACTTAGCATTGCCTCCATTCTGGCTCATGGCTGGTGACCATTCGTGAAGCTATTCTTGATTTGCCCCCCCCCCCCCCCCACCCCAGCTGCTTGTGTTTTACTGTTTTATCTGCATTGTGTGTGCCTGCTTGGTGTTAAAAAAAAGTTAGGATTTTTATTTATGGCATTTAGAGTCTGCCTTTCCTCCAACATGACACTTGAGGCAGCATCTGTAGGCTTCTCAGGCAGTTTAATGAAAGGCTTTTTATGAGTGTGAACAAAACATATTTCATGCAAGTGTCTTTTAATACATTTCAAACCCAAAGTTGCTATCCTTCAGGGGAAACATTATTCAGGTTTAAGGAAGGTTTGTGAAAGTTGCTTTTCTTCCCAAGTGTTTGGGTAGCTATTTCTCCTGGCAAACATGGAGAGACTGATTCTATGAAGGAAGCCACAGACTGGAGTTTACAAGAGCTGAGCAAGGCTGTCATGGAAGGACATCTTGGAAGGCTTTCACTCATGGGGTTGCCATAAGTTGGAGCTGGTTTGATAGTATGTCACAGCAAAACCGGGAAGTATAACCAGTGCTCTCAGATTCTTTCACAGAACATAGATGCTGCCCTACCAGACTTCAGTTCTACAAGTAGCAAGTATACAACACGTGTGCCTTACTGACTGTGAGCAACTAAGTTGGTATTCCTCCTTTCAGGTCACAACCCTATGTGTGCTTGGACAAAAGACGTCCTACAACCTCAACATGCTGGGAGTTGTATGACTTTTTTCTATCTAAACACGCATATGATTGCATCTTTAGGAACACAAATGCTAGCCTTGGAAGGGCCCAGGAAGGTGCACTGAAGCTCTTTAGCAGGTAGTTGCAACTCCATTGGGGAACCTTGAATATTTGAGAGACACCGTATTCCTCTTCCACACCTAAGGCATACAGGGTTTACTCTGGTCTTATTCTGTTTTAAACTTAGGGTTTTTATATTATGGGTTTCTCTGTTACTTTATTTTATTATTTTACATGATGCTTTGTGAATGACCCAAGAATGTCAGACCTTGTGTGGTATGCAAATGTACTAATGAATGAATGGATGGATTTCGTAGCAGCACCTTGAAAAAGAATCACTGAGGGATAGCTCCATGGAGCAGAAATAAGTTTGGATCCCACAAATGTCTCCTATAGATGGAAATCCTCCTTCCATGAGTGGAAGGGTTCCGATGCAGTGGAGCTTTTCTATTGGCTGAACTCTGGGAAAAAAGATTATTATAAAGTGATGACCATTGATTTGGATGGCATTAAATGGGGATTAGAAGAATGCATCAAATATAAGGCTATCAGTAGCTACTGATCATGGGTACTTTATCCTACCTTCAATATCAGAAGCAACCAGTTGGCTATTGTGCAGACCTAATCCTGGACTATCCTTTGTCTGATCCAACAGGACTCTTCTTATGTTTGCTGATTCTCCCATCCACCTGCAGGGATTCTATATTCCCCTCAAAATCTGCTCTGGGAAATTGGGGGAACCCTCTGGAACGACTGGGAAGGTGTTCTGGAGACTGCGATGGGAGTGGGGATGGGCAAACATTATCTCTGTCCTGCATTCCGCTGGTGAGAACAAGCTCAACAAATTCCACTTGGGTATGCTCCCACTGGTGGAATAAAACCGATGACCCAGCTCATACTCTATTACAACTTGCCAGGGGAATGCAGGGGGATGCAGAATTTAATGAACATGCATTGCCTTAAATACAAATCTAGTGGAGTCTGGCTTGTCTTGTGAAAAGCATGAAATCAGAAATGCAAATATGGTGTCTATAATCAGAAGTATTCTTTGGCTAGTAGAATTGAATATACTCTTCTGAAATCTGGGATTAGGAAGCATGCTTCTTATGACCAGCCAGTTGTCATGGAAGTAATCTTATGCGTGTTAATTCTGTTTTTCCCCCTTTATGTGTGATTAGAAAAAGCTGCAATGCAGACAAGTGAAGGCAAGAAAAGGATTCCTTTTTCTGGTGGCACATAATGCTCTGGAATGTTTGTGAGATCAAGCTTCAGTGATAATCTGTGTTGAGAATAATGTGATAAATGAGATTTTGCAGCCGGCAGTACCAAATGCTATGAAAATCTGGTGTGCGAATGTAATGGCATCAATTGTGCTAACACCTATCAGAACAAGTATTAATATTTGCTTTACACTTAATGTAGCAACTGTCTTTTCCCTCCTCCAGGCTTCCAACAACAGCCCATTTTAGGTTGCTCTCTCAGATATCACATATCTCGCATGTAACAAAAGTGTCAGCCAAAAAGTAATCTCACTGATGTATTTTCTTCTGTGTATCTTCTTGGCATGAAAATAAATACAGGTTTGAATTAACATATGGCTATATGTCAGTACATGACCAGCCTTTTCCCAGTATAGATGCCAATTTATCATTAGTAGTGTTCACAATTTAGGATGCATCCGTGGCTCAAGGCACTTGATATTCATTCCATATTCTCAACAATGACAAGACTCAATCAGTGGACTGGGTTTCAGGTTCAGCACTTTCTACGTCCCTATAGTCAAGAAGATACAGCTGTGGGTTGGATGTTGGAAGGCAGATGGCATAAGGCAAAACGTGTGTTGGAACATTTAGTCTTGAAGCTTCATGCTGCATAGAGTCTTCTGTTCCACTTTTTGGTAAAGCTTTAAGTCTCCATGCTTGAATCAGCTTCCCAGAGCCATGACATCAACATGCTGGTCTTAAAATTTAAACAGCTTAGAACTCTGCTATTTGAAGTGCCTTCACCCATATAATTCTGCCTAGCCACAAAGATCCTTCTGGAGTGCTTGCCATTAAATTTTGCTAGGTAGGCATGCACAACAGACAGGGGCTTTCATCATTGGCCCCAATGCACTGGAACTCTTTTCCTACCGAAAAGCACTGGGATCCTTCAGTGAAGGCATTTAGGTGAGCAGTAAAGACCTTTTTGTTTAAAGCTAGTGCTGTTTGGAAAATTTCTCGCACGTTTTTTGACTACTCTCATTTAATCTGATAGAAAAGAAAATGGTTTAAAAAGCTATGCAAAGGAAAAGCACATATTGCAAAGCATTCTTGTGATTCAGGATTCTTGTGCTTATTTTGTTTATGATGTAGCCAAGGAATGTGTGTGATTGTTCTGTTTTTATTGTGCAAGCATCTCCATCAACCTGCAGCTTCCACAGCTTTGTGCACATCGGCGCAAGTCCTAAGCAAGCTGTATTCTTCTCATACGGCTTTTTCAGATCACAAGTGAGAGCCTTTCTGAGAGGCTGCGAGGGAATGGAGAGAGAGATAACGGAAGGAAAAGATGCGCAGCAACGTTGGCCACCTCACAGTGACTGGCTAATCTCAAAAATACCATCAAAATACATTCAAAATAAATTATAAAAGGCTTAGGACCAGGTTATCTGAAGGAGCGTCTCCTTCCCTCTGTGCCTGTCCACACCTTAAGATCTGAGTCACAGATCCTTCTTCAGGACCCTTCTTTGAAGGAGATTAGGAGAAGGGCTTTCTTTGTGGTGGCGCCCTGGTTGTGGAATATGCTCCCTGGAGAAGTTTGCCTGGTACCGACACTTTATTCTTTTCGGCACCAGGTCAAAATCTTTTTATTTTCCCAACATTTTATGGTTTAATTGTTATTTGATGTGATACTGTGCTTTACTGTATTTTATTGTAAGGCCATCCTGAGACTTTTTGTAATAGGATGGTATAAAAAAAGCTTTAAATAAATAAATTAATTAAATGCCCTGAGAATGGAGTAGTGCAATGGAAGTTTCTTTCATGGGGGAAGAAAACTTTCAGGAAATTGAAGAACAGATTCTGCATAGCACTAGCTGTACCCCTTCCCAGGAGCTTGACAAAACATTCCCCCCTCAAATTGCTACAGGCTATTCTGGGAAGTGGCAGGAGTAGCAATATTTGCACGACATTTGAGTTGTATCCACATTCATCTTTTAGAAATCAAACTGTTTGGAAGATACCGGGCAAGTTGCTAAAGACTCGTTTCTCAAAAACATTCTAGAATTTTTTCTTACCCCCTAGAAATAAAGGACAACTTTAAAGAATTTTCATGTTCGTTTTTTGTGCAGTAGCTGTCTTCCCTCTCTTTTCCATAAATGTCCCAGAAACGTGCTAGGTATGGGACATGGCAGAGGATGCAAAACATGGGTCAGGCTGCCGACACAGTTACTGCTGTTGGCGCTTGCAGTGACAGCACACTCTCCTTTCCTCAGACCCCTAGGAAAGAAGAAATGTTGTGCCACACACCCTGTTAGCCATGCACTCCAACCATGGGAAACAGAGGATTTCTCCTCCCCCTGTGGAAATGGTTCCCCTGGCTCTCCACCCACAAGTGCATCATTCTGTCTTCCACTGAATTTGGTTTGCATGGTTAAAGCAGCTTCGTAAAATAGTAGGTGCTTTCACAGGACTGCAGTGCTCGCCTGCAGTCTTAACTGGGAGTAAACGCCATCCAACACCGTTGGCATAAGCATGCAAATAGTAGCATTGCTATTTCTTTAAAAACAGAAGCAAAAATAAACACCCTCCTCTGCTCTCTTAATAGACAATGGAACCAATGGCAAAATGTTCAACTATAAGAAATCTGTGAAATTTCAACTAACATTCCCTAAAGTTAGGATTAGAATTCCACAAAGCCTTGTGGATATTCATTGTTGGCAGCGAGGGTGCCAGTGCCTCTTGCCTTAATATCTGTTCTGAAACACCCTGCACAGCCCTATGCATGTCAACTCAATCAGAATTAGCATGTCTCCAACAACAAGTTGCTGAGGAACATGCGCAGGACACCCCTTAGTATCACGTGGGCCACTGTGGGAACAGAAAGCTGGCTTAGCTATACCTTTCGTTCAGCCTAGCACAACTCTTTTCATGCACTTATGTGAAGAACAATTGCTCATCAGGGATTATCCCCAGGTAAGTGTGCACTGGACTGCGGCCTTTATCTTCTTTTCGGACAAGTTCTGTGCTGCGCTTCCTCTTAGGACTAGCTGTAATCATCAGCACAGGGACCATAACCTTGAAAGAAAGACAGCTGTTGGGCGTGTTAATTCCGTGTGCACAGCATGCAAAACATCACCCTCTAGAAGTTCTCATTTATGTCTTCCTAGTACTCTTGTTAAATAATGCTACAGCATTGCAAATGGGTGTTGATATTTACATAGAAATATCTCAAATGCGCTGTATCATCACAACTTGTATGCATGCTGATGGACTGCACTGTAAAACTAAGCGTTGCCCCTGCTACCCACCTCCCATCTCTGTGTTGTTGTTGTTGTTGTTGTGCTGAAAGGAGGCAGACCCTCACCATGTTTATATGCAGACTCCATGAGCATAATGTCCAGTTGTTTTACACTCTGTTGTAAGCAGCCTAGATTTGGAAAAGCAGGATGTACGTGTTTAAATAAATAAATCCCCTATTCAGTCAATGCAGTCTGTGCAGTTAACTGTGCTTTTGTGCAAAAAAGCCGTGATATAAAGCATCTTAAGTCCTTGTGTTGGGGGAGGGTTTATAGGCAAACATACCAAATGTGCTTTTTAATTATAGTTAACATCTATGTCCACTTTGTCTAAAAAAGTAGCACTTTATGATGTTGCTATTTTGCAACTTTGTAGATCTGATTCATGTAGGCTAGCTGGATTTTTACATGAAGACAAAAACAAAACAAGGCAAAACACCACTGTATAAACATGGCTACATCTTTGTTCATGGACTGCACCATTAAAAAAAGAACTCTCACTACACTGGATCTATATATACCGTGAAGTTTTAGGGTAAATCTAGAGCATCTGCATCAGAAGCCATAAAGATTTATGCCATGATTTAAGTTCTTTCTACCAGAAGAAGCTGGACTGGTAATTTCTATGATGTAACTGACAAACATTTATTCGATTTAGAACTGATTTATTAAGTTTCTATGCTTTATATAGCACCAACAAATATTCTCTTGAAGATCAAGACAAACAAACAAAGTTGTGTTTTCAGAGGGATTATTGTAATCCTCACTGAAAATCATGAAAATTCCTGCTTTCAATCTCCAAATTTTGTGCTAAAGACACCCATTATCTTTCTGTATGGTCCTGTCTGCTGTCGAGAACATTTGCTGTAGTTAGAAGGCGAATTTGACTTACCTGGATGCAAAACAATATGTTGTCATGCAGAAGGGCTTCTATGTCCCTGTGGATATGGGTACTGGACGAATAGGCCACCAAGAGAGGTTTTACCAAGATTCTTACGGGGACCACCTTTGCTCAGAACATGCCTTAAACTGTTCAGTGATGTGGACATTGTGGGGATACTCTCTCTCCCTGTTACTACATCACAGACTATGGATGGCATCTGGGAAAACTACGAAGGGGTATCTGCCTACAGCCTGGCACTTTGGGAAGGCCTCCTCTAGTGCCGACAATGGGCCAACGCCTACACAGGTGTTGCACCTCCCAGGAAATCTGGGCTTTGTTGGGTGAGAGGTGCCCTACTCTCTACCACACACACCAATGCCAACACCAGTGCCAGTTCCAGGACTTTGAGTGCTACTGGGCAAGACAACCTCCATGCACCCTCTTCTTCAGTGAGTCCCTTCTCACCCTCACCTGCTCTCGCTCTTCTCTTGCTTCTTCATTACTACCACTTGCTTGCTTGACAGACAGAGCACCTAGGAACAAGTAGGCAGTGGCATTTCCTGCCTCTTCTTCTTGCCACCACTGTTGTCTGGGCAGGAGAGTAAGCAGGTTGCATGGTGAAGAGCCAGTCCAGGCGGGGTCTTGGCAGCGACCCCGTTGGGGTGTGGTCCCCTGGCAGATACACACTGGCCCTGCCATCTCCACCTTCTACTGCTCAGCCTACCCACTCCGGGTAGCTCTGCAGAGCACGGTCTTCCTTTCCGAGCATCGCAAAGAGACAGTACATGAGCCAGTCAAGCTTCCCAAAGAGGGAAAGAGGGGGCAAGTGAACATTCAGAAGCACCACTCTTTGTGATCATCTCTTGCCTCATCCTCCTTACCATGATCCAGAGTCCACCTTATGTACTACATGTCACTTGCTGCAAAAACACTGTGACTTCCTCATAAGGAGCCAAGGTGCCAGCAATAGCACTGGTGCTCCCAACTCTTCAAGGACCAGGCTTGGCAAAGGACCAGGCTTGGCATACTCCAGCTACATAGGATGTTAGGCACACATGTGAAAAGGAGTGGCTAACATTGCTGTTTTTATTGTGAAGGAAAGGCAATGAACTGAGGAGGAAATGGAACCAAAGAGCAATCAACAAAGAGCCATCTCTCCTCCTTTCCCCTTGAACAGAGGCAGGGAAAAATGGGTTGGAAGGACCACACAGCCATCTCCACAAGAGTTCCTCTGCACTTCGGGGGCACACAGCGAAGTGTGCAATCAAGAGAATGCAGCAGGTGTTCCTACCTCTTGTCTACGGCTCACAGAGCACCTTGACAGGCTGGCTTGGGCCCCTGGTCCTGCACAGAGGGCACGCACACACAGCCACCTCTGTCTGCCCTCGCTCCTGCCCTCCGTGTGCCTGCCTGCCCCTCTCCTCATGGTGCAGCATGGAAGGAGCAACCTGCTCAGCCCCCGCTTGCTCACCTGTGTGCACCTTTGGGGCTGCCCAGTGGCAGGGAGCCACATCCTCCTTGTTGCAGCATCCCGGAAGGGAGATGGGCTGAGGGAAGGCAAAGAGTTTCCAGGCAGAAAGGGGATGGAGCTGCTGTTTCTGCTGGCTCACCTGCCCTGTCCCACAGCAGCACTTTACAGCCGAGCATCTTCTCCTTTTGGGCCACCGGGCTCCCGGAGTGCAGCCAGCCAGAGTGGGCCTAGCAGGCAGTGGCTGCTCGCTTGCCCTCGCTCAGAGGGTGATGTGGCAGACTGGACCACAAGGCCCATTCGCCACCCACCTCACACAGCAGTCTGGGCTCTGCTGCCCATAGCAGCCCTCAAGTTATGTTGGATGCATTTCACTCCCCTAATCTCAGACCCGTGGACTTTGGCTGTGGACGATGTGAGCGAGGGGACGCCCGAGGGTCCCTGCTGAGAGGCGGGGGCTCAGCGCTCCCAGCAAATGCGCAGAGAGGGCGAGCACGGAGAGGCAGGAGCAACTGCCTCCTCCTCCCGCTCCCGCGCTCCTCGCCCACCCTGGGAAGTGGCGCCCCTCGGGACGGGGCTCGCCGAGGAGGCGGCCCCGCTTCTTTCCCGGGGTCCGGGGAACGAGGCGGGGGCCACGAAGCGCTCCCCCTCCTCGCCCCCCGGCGGCCCCCGCTGCCCGGGCAGGTGGCCGTCCGCCCCAGGCCCCCGGCCCAGGCGCGTGTCCCGCGTCACGTGCGGCGGGTCCCTCGCGGGGGCGGGGCGGGCTCTGGCTGCCGCGGCGCCCGCGGAGGGGTGGGCTGCTCCGCGAGCCGCCGCGCGACACCGGGCAGGTGCGGGTCTCAGCTGGCGGGGGCGGGGGCGGGGCCGCGCGCGGGGCGCCTCCGAGCGGGATCGCGGGCGCCTTTGTGCTCGGCGCGGAGGACGGGCAGAGGCGGACGCGAGCGAGCGAGCCGGGAGCCTCCGGCGGAGCGGCGGCACTGAGCGGCGGGCGCCGAGCCTTAAATGAGCGCCACCACCGCGCGGCCAGGACAGCGGCGGCGCGGCGGGCTCGGACCGAGCGCGTGTGGCGGCAGCGGGCGCGTCCCTGGGCTCCGGCAGGTAGGCGGCGGGCGCCGGGCGGCCCAGGGGCGCTCCGGGGC
>NW_025336346.1:9666897-9705683 GCF_004798865.1 Varanus komodoensis
GGCCCGGGGCGCCGGCGGGGGCGCGGGCCGGGCCGGGCCGGGCGGGGAGCTGCTGGGCTGGGGACGGCGCCGCGCTCCGTGGCTGCTCGGGGAAGGAAGGGTCGTGCCGCGGCGCGGCTCCCACGCGAGGCTGGCGGCGAGCGGTCCGCTGGCCGGCGGCGCAGCCCGGCGGCGGGAGCGGCGCAGGCGGGTCCGGGAGGGCGAGCGGGGCGGAGGAAGCGGCGCGGGGCGGTCGGCCGGGGGCTCGAGCCTCTCCCGGAGCGGTCGGCCAGGTAGAGCCGGGCGCGCACGGCCGCGCTTTCCACCCGGGCCGAAACGTGCCCCGGGCTCGCTCGCTCGCTCGCTCGCGGCGGCGCGGGTTTCGCGTCCCTCTCCGGCGTGCCTGCCCCGTCTACCTGTGGAATCTACCTGTCCTGCGCAGGATGCGCTGTACCTTGCTTTAGTGTGGGGCACTTAGTTGGTGCTATACATTTAATTAAACGAGGACTGTACAGTGTGGGAAATAAATCACAGTTTGTTTATGGTTTATATTGAAGGAAGCAAGTAACTCAGGGCAAGACTTTCAGGAACAAGCGCGAGGCTGATTTGCACAAGGATTAAAAAAGATTCACTGACATACACACCTGTGTGGTTTGGGAAAAAAGGAATATTAATATCAGGCACTGCTTAGCAGGCAGAAGGCATAAATAGGTCCAGGTATACAAATAAGTTCAGTAAGATTTTTGCAAACTAAATGGTCAGAGCTGGCACTTAGGTTTGATCACGGTAATCCAACACCATGTTTGACGGCAGTTTCCTGGTTTAAATAGCACTAGAATATTAGCTTGTGATGCTGGTTAGTAGCTGCTGCTGCTGCTGAAGACAACTCTTTGCATAATGTGAGGAAAGGCAGGTTGAGAAAATACTGTGTTGCGTGATACACACACATTTGCTTGTACCCTGTGTGGACTGCTGGCCACTTCGCATTCGCTCCCTGTTTGCACTCTGCCATGTTGCCTTCTGCGCAAGGATCTCAACAGTGACACAATGCTTGAGATGCTCCTGAAAGCCAAGAGCTTTTGGTAATGAAGGTCACTGAGCAAGCATTTGCCTAATGCCAGCAGAGTCATTCTTCTCCCCCAGTTCTCCCCAGAGGCAGAATTCTTAAAGGTACTGAACTCTAGCCTAACCTAAATTTACCTAAATTTACTGAACTCTAGCCTAACCTAAATTTACCTGTAGAGTTTTGAGTCAAGAAATAAGTGAACACAACTATGTCCATCCTAAGCCCACGAGCAAAAGGATATACTGGACCCTATTTTCCTGTAAACTGCATTCCTTTGGCGAGTGAGCTTCACACTTGGGACTAAGCATCATTGAATCAAATGGGGGTATTTCCATTATAATAATTATTATTTCTAGTTAGCTTGAATCTTTTCATTCTGTTGAAATAGGACAGATACAATGAATATTAATAAAATGGCACTGTTTATTTGAATAACTAAATTCATGCTATAGTGATGTATTACGTAAATTCTAATGAACCCGATAAACCATTGTGAAAAGTCTAGTAATGATTCAGACATTTCATTTTAGTACATGTAAGCTCATATTGTCACTTCTTTTAAAATTTGGGTCGGGGAAAGATGAGAAGTTAGTTAAAATGTAATTGCCAATAGCTTGAATATTGTCTTTTTAAATGGATTATCAGGAATGTTAAATGGTTTAGGTAATGATTCAGAAATCACGGGAGGACAAACAGATGACATACTGCTTTTGCAAAGAGTGGAGTGTATTTTGTTCATTCTTGACTCTTCATTAATGTTTCCAGAGTCCAAAATTTCAAACAGGATTAAATAAAAGAAATGGAAGTTTATGAATATTTAAAATGTATACTGATTGTCTGTGGGTTGTATTGTATGTTGATGAGAACTTGTATCTCAGCTACCTTTGTTTATATGCAATTCTAACTAAATTAGCTCATTTGGATTCCCATATCAACTGCAGAGATTCAAATCCTGTAGATGCTTATAGGTATCACTGAAGTAAATGAGACTGATTTCATAATAGATATTCATAGGGGTGAACTATCAATAGGTGAAAGAGCACACAATCTACAGATAAACTGATGTACGTATATTATTAAGAAAACAAATGTTCTGAGGATTAGAGACTTTCATTCATATAGTTTGTGACAAATGTCCATGTCCTCATGCATTCTTCACCAGTGAGGATGTAGAAAGAATTTACCAAGCATCTTAAAAGTAACATAGATGAAGAATGGAGATTTTTCAAACCTTCATGGTTGAATACAGAATTAGGGTCCAAAATTATATAATAACAACTTGATAAAGCATCTATAACTAGCTCATTATATATTTAAGAAGCAAGCATTTCTATTCACTTCTCTTTCTTGCTTTGGCCATTCTGGAATCTATTTCAATATTCTCAGCAGAAGTGAATGAACTTTAAAGGAAATCAGGTCAGGAATAGATTGCAGGCGTGAAATCTATGCAGTTTATTGTTTCTGGAAATAGCTACCAGATAATGCATGACAAACTTATTTTTCATGCACAAATTAGTTTTCTTTGGGAAAATTTATATCCTAGATATGTTTTCTGTTAGAAGAATCAGCTGAAATATAGCTGGCAATCCATTTATAAGATACTATATTGCTTTCCCAAGTAAACTGCTAATACAGTTGGTGCTAAGCACTTATTCCAGTGGCCGAGATGTAAGCATTTACATACTTTTCCCATTTAAATTATAGGGTCTTAAAAATGCCCTAATTTGAGTTAGATCATGAAAGCCATTCATTGGCTTCCTGTGTGCATGTATTTCTAGAATAGAATTCATGTGTAAATAAATGAAGATGCAAACAAATGAAGATATAATCCTGAGCTCAGATGCTTAAATCATGTGACTTAAGTGGGATTTCATAATATAGGATTGTACTCAAAACACTTTAGAAGTGTAAATTAAAGGAAATAAACCTATTGTTCTATAATAATTTTTATTAGTAGTTTTATTATCACAAACTGCTAACCAGCTAGCCTTTGGGCACAGATAACATACAAAATAAGCATGTGTGACTCTGTAATAAACATTCTGATGATATTTAGAAAAATTGGGATTCGGCCATGATATGTCCTTCAAAGACTGGGAAGAAAGACACAAAGATATCTTTACCATGCAGTTACTTATAACATAACACTTTCTCCACTGCTGTCTTTTCTTCTTATTGGGTGGCCTTTGATAGCTGAAAGCAATGAATTACTAATCTCAAGGAAGATGATGTCATTTCATTCTTCCACTTGATTGATCATTGAAGTAGGACAGTAATAGGTTCTGAAGTATGTGCCCCATCTTCTTAACATTCCCCTTTCCTTGGAGGGACTGGCTGCCTATAGAGCTAAATTTCAATGAAAACACTGAACCCAGTGTGTAAATAAAGATGTGTGTTCATAGATTTAAGAAGATTCAAGGAAGACTAAAGTGATTTTTAAAATGACATGATTTTCTCACATATATATGGAGAATGAATTTTAATTTTTAATGGAAAGAAAGAATGCAGGAATTGGACATACATGTTTATATTTTAAACATAATTTTCCTAACTCTTTAAATAAATAATTTCAAATAATTTATTTTCACAGTCTGAACACTTCTGATCTTGACAGAGAACTAGGCAATCAGCACATCCAGAAATTACGGATTTTATTTTTGACATGTCTAAATCTAGTTTAGGAAAAGAATATATGCCACTAAATAGTTTTGAAATATTACGGTAACTAACTGAGCTAGTACCTGTGTACATCAATAAATTAATATACTGTTACAAGGGAAGGTAACAGTATATTGCAGTACAATTGCCTATTTTTTCCTGCAATTTTCATTTTTAAATAATATTGATCTTAACAATTTTTGCTTATATGGAAATAGATTTCAGTCATATCTGTAGGATGTATTTGCAACTAAACATATTTTATACTGAGATGATAATAGTTTAGTAGGCATTATATTATACAGTCCATCACTGTAGACTGAGAGTATTATATTTAGGCCATATTTTACTAAGGACTGGTTTGCTTGTTGGATGCAGTTTGCAGAGATTATATACCCTGTGCCTATTGATTTGGCATTTAGTACTCCTGTATTAATTTGATTTGGTATTTAGTATTGATTTGGTATTTAGTACTCCATCGCACGTGAGATTATTCTGGAATGAAAGAAGAAGATACCCCAGGTACACAAGAAAAAAAAACTTATTTCCTCAATAACAAACAAACATCTTATGAACCTGGAGGTTTCCTTCCTTCCTTCTCCCTGTGATTCAGACTTCCTGATGCTTCTTTCCTATTCTGGGATTGCACAACTGCCTACAAAATGCCTCACAATGATTTGGTTTCTTTCATTCTCCGGTCTGTTTCCTCCTGTATGTTTAATTCTGTTTTTCGTATTTCGTGAATATATTGCTGTTGTGCTATGGAAAACAGAAGGTTATCTATGAGCATAGACAAGAAGTGAGTGTAAACATCACCTTTTGAACCTAATGGAAGGAGGGATATAGAATGTGAGTTTTGTGAGGGGCGGAACTAAGGGAAGGGCTCCACCCCCAGGCCCCTGTCATAACAACCAGCGTGCAAGATTTATCCTAGTGTTATGTAGGAGCAAACAGATACGTTGCTCCTCACCATGGCACTTTTTAGCACAGATCACTGTAGCATTTCATGTTTATGAGGATTCTGTGATGCTGCATCTACAAAAGTAGCATATTAGATACCTGAGTATGGAACTGATGCACCAGAAACGGCTTGTAAAGATGTTGTCTTAGGTTCTATGTCTCAGACCTCTCTGCAGCATCACTTTAGTTAACTTTACCTGGGCTTCTGTTGAAGTAGGCTATGCATTTACACCAAAGTAGGCTAACAGCTTTATATCCAGATTCAAAGCACTGTGTACTAGAAGTTGCACGAAGTAATTCTGAAATATGGATGTTTTCTTTTAATGACATTTTTAATTTGAGTTGGACTGCTAGTAAACCAAATGTTGTATTTTAAAACAGAGTAACAAACCAATGCTTTCCTGTATAACACTCTGTGATTTCTTCCTTTCTAAATAAAGTGCCAATTATAAAGAACTGTATTTATAAAATATTGTGTGCACCAGCAGTCTAGGTTGGTTGGTTGGTTGGTTTGGATAAATATTAGAAAATAGTAGAAAAATAACTTTTATGAGACAGTTTTGATGATGATTGAAAAATAACATGAATAATATTGGATTATTTAAAATTATCGAAACACATACCAGTTATTAATTCAAACTTTGGATTGCTTAAGTAAAGTACAGTGGCCAGTCTTCTGAGGTTTCATTTGATTTTTTTCAAGAGTAAGTACAAGAAGTAGGAAACCAAGACTGAACAGATAAATTAAAAAAATGTATTATGTATACTTGCCTGGGACCAGGTTCCTTGTAATTCAGTGAGACTTACTTCCGAGTAGACATGTCCAGGATTAGACTGTCAGGTTGTATGCAACTAGTGTAGCTCACGTTTGCAGTCTGACAGAGAGAAGAGCAGGAACTCACATCCAGTCAGCCCTAGGCAAGGGAATGGGCTCAATATTTTTCATTCTGTGCATCTGATCAATAGCACGGTTTATTGGAACTATGTTTTATTTTTAGCCAATCAGTTGATCCCTCTGGAGAATCCCATGATAACAAAAATGATTGTCAGCTATATTAGAAAGATCTCTCTCTCTAGCAATGTAACACTAGTTGGCTTCTTGTGATTATCTAAAAAGGAAATAGGAGCTACATGCTTAACAAGCAATGGGAAATAGTGACACATACTTGATTCTGTAAATATAAAACTCTGATACTCTGTGCATACTAAATTCTCAGTAAAATAATCCTTAAAGCCCAACGATGGATAACATTTATATGTCATGTTAAAATGCAGTGTTAAGTGTAGAATTAACATCTAATTCAAATACATGTTAGATCATGTTTCCTAGATTTATTTTTACTTAGTTCATGTATTGAATGTAACAAATGGTATCCTTTTTCTGGGTCTTGTCCATGGTACACTTTATGGAAATGCAAACTGGAAGCAAAGGATGAATATGGACTTCAGGAAAAGTGAATTTTAGACAAACTAACACCAATGATCATACCATAACTGCTCAGTGATGCAGTATATCAGGTAAAAGAAATTCTCAGTATCTTTCATGGGTGCTTAGTACAGGAAGAATAATTCCAAATGTGATGAACAATCATTAAATTCAGAAGTGGCTTCTGGAGCTGGAGGTGACTGCATGGAAAATAATGTGGGATAAAACACATTTTGACAGAAGTCCTTTTGGAAAGACAGACTCAGTTGCAGCCATGTTTTAAGGAAAGGAAAGGAAAGGAAAGGAAAGGAAAGGAAAGGTTTTGTGGTATTGCAGTGAGGTGATGGTGGCAGATAAGATGAACTGTTAATATATTGTATAAAACTTTAAATAATTCGAGGAAGATATGTGCACATTATTAGAACATTTTGTTTTTGTTAGAGACACCTAAATACATTTTAAACAAAACATTTCAAACTGCCTCAAATGTTATCTTTAATCAATTCTACCATGGTTTTATAACAGCAAGTAAGGGAGTGTGCTTGATTTCAGTTAGGTAAGCCTGATCTCAAAATACAATTTAAATAAATAAATAGGTCACCTAAATTCTGGACATGCAGTTATTATACCAGAATTCATCACATGAAATAAACATTTTAAAGTCATTCTTGATATTTTGGGGTGGGGGGGGGTAGGGGCTGAGTCCCTATGCGTATTTGAATTTCAAAGTGTTTGGTGTTTTCTTTTAATATTTCAAGAAATGAAGTGTCTGTATTTCATAGGAAATACAAAGCAAACTGCCATGTAAAATTGCATTAAGAGCATGGGTTTCCTTGTGTGTGATTGGCCATTAATAATATTCAGCTCTATTGATTAGGGACATGTTAATTTTTTATTTTTTTAATAGTTGTGCATCAAGAGGATGCAAAATATTGATGTTTTGCTAGTAAATAGTGTTATTACTTACTTACAGAACCACCACATATCTCAATAACAAAGTTAACAAGGCAATGCGGTATGTATACTGGTACAGGTTAAGGACCAAGTGCTGATAACAGTACCAGGTAGATGGTAGTTTGGAAATACTGTCTCTCTGAACTGACATTCAGTTCTTCTAGTTGCTTTATAATATGAATCTCAACAGTAACTATTGACTTTTGGAATAAGGGACTGTGCAGGTGTTCAGTATGTTCTTTTATATATCTCATATTGTTCCTTGCGTGCTGTATAACCACTGGTAGGTTGTTATAATTGAGCAATTCTATAATATCTAACTATAGATGTTGAAAGCACATATTGGCTTGCATTCAATGGTGTGTTTCCATCAGTAAAAGAGACGGTGCTGATTGTGGATTCTCTAGAGCAGATATTTATGGAGTTACATGGGGAGGGTTACAGGAAGTAGGAGAGGAACTCCCATTGTACATGCAGAAGTCATGAAAGTCCACTGCACCTTGGATATTTAAATGTCAGTCATGATTGAAGAAGATGCTGTCAAGAAGTCACAAGTGTGCCGTGATCTTTCCTTGCCACTCCACTGATTTTATTGTAACATAGAACAATATTATAATTATTAGTATTAGCATTTCTATATTGCTCAATAGCCAAAGCTCTTTTATGTGGTTTACAAAAGTTAAATCCCCCCAAAATGCAGTATAAGCATAGTATAAAAACTATTAATAGACAAAAACAATGTAAAATGATCAACAGTACAAATCTCAGGACCTGTTGACATGTTGTCATATGTTGCCAGATGCCTGGTAGTGGAGGAAAGACTTAACCTGATGGTGGGAGGATGACAATGTTGGCGCCAATGTTGACCTCACTGGGGAGAGCATCCTACCACAAGGTGAAAAACCTGCATTGTTATCCTCGTGACTCTCCCATGGAAAAGGCATGTGGAGGAGGGCCTTAGATGACAATCACAGTGTAAATAAGAACCACATTACCTTTGGCATCAACTCACAACCAAATTTTCAGTACTGTGTCTATTATGCCATAATACTCTCTATGTGATGTAATTCCTTTGTGCCACCAAGGGATTTTATCTTCTTTCCTGTCCCTTCAATTGAGGCTGAGAATAAAATACTGGCTGTTCAAAACATGCTAGAATTAACCTTAGCCTCGGCTTATACAAGAAGAAACTCTGCTTCCCTAGGGAAATTTAACTCTTGCATGGTATGCATACCTATTGAGAGTGAGACCCACTGGACACATCCCACTGAAAAAACATTCATATATAGAATTGTCCCGCAAGTCATTCTGAGACATACTTTATGTCATGTAACAGTACAGATGTTATTGGTTAAATCCCACAACTTTTCATTCATACATAATGGAAATGTGCTCAAATTATGATTTCAGTAGTGTAAAATGAGCACAAGGTTTGAGGAATATGCTAGAAGGATACATATTTATGGTCATACTAAACTTTCTAAACAGTTTGATTTTAATTATTTAAAATCGAGATGCTCCCTGATCGGTAGGCTAGTTTGTATGTTGATAACCTTGTACTTTCAATTATAACATGTTAATTGTTGTGTTCCACTTGTTCTGAGTTCCTATTTTCTGTGCAAAATGCACAGTGCAGTGTTTCCAAAATGCATCCTGACAAGGAACACAAAGATACACACACACAAGGTTTATTTTTCTAAAACAAGTATGCTTTATATAATATAAAATCTAATGCATTTAATGTAGAAAATTTTAATGGTCCAATATTCCAAAGAGAAGGAACTGGTTTGACCCACATGTCATTCCCTCTTTAAGGTAGTTGACAATCCATGTGCTTCCATCTGTGTCTTTTCTAGGAATACAAATTAATTCTCTTTTATACAGCTGCCCATTTAATCGGATTTGTTTGACAGATAAAAGAAGTGGAGGTGTTGCCCATTTCTTCAAGATCCTTAGTGGGATTCTCAGCCTCAACTGGGAACAGGAACAAAAACAAAAAGGAAAAAAGCCTCAAAGCCTTCCCTTGTGTACAAAGACTGGATTTCCCCCATCATATCGTTTCTCTTTCTCTGTTCTTTCACATAACAATCAAGTGTGTGTATCCAAATGTTTATGAGGCCCAGTCCCGGGTATATTGCTTTAAACTTTGAGCAAACCATGGCAAGACACAGTGGTGAAAAACAGGGTAAGAATCTGAAGCGACTTATTACATCTATTTTTAAATGAGATATTTAAGTCTATGTGAGATAAGAAGCAAAACCACATCTTCAGAAAACAACCTCAGCTTGGACAATGTGGGGCTTAAAAGGATGTTCATTTAATTGTGGTTATATAAACACCATACTGCCCAACATTTTACAGGTGAAAACAGGAACACTGAATTAAGGCACTGCCATTGTCGCATCACTGACCAGTTTCACTAACTGCACATTGTATTTATCCTGCCACAGACATTTGAAGCAGGAAGATTACTAATTTTGCCATAACAGTTTTCTTAATTTTTTCTTAAGACAGAGGTTGACTGGCTGGCCAGAGAATGCGATGAGTTGAAGGACATTTTGTGTATAAATAGGCCTAGTTTTGCAATCGTTAGTCCTTCTCACAAAAAACTCTTGCAATTGGGAAAAGAGGAACAGCATGATTTTCGCCAATTCTCTCTGCAGCCTAAGATGGATCCCCTAGCAAGTAGACCAGAAGGTTGAGGGAAATCACCCAAAAGCATCCTACCCTTCTGGATCCACTTGATCTTGCTTCTTGAGTCTCAGAAGGGCTCCTTCTTTTCATGGGTTATGCTGGATCTGATCTCAAACTAAAGCACCTGAAATCAAACATGAAAGACTTGGAAGTCTGGCTGAATCAAGTTCAATAGAATGCTGTCTCCATATAGATATGATTGTGTAAATTATGGAATAGTTGCAACTCAAATAAATCCAGCAGCAAAATTTTATGTATGAGTGGGCAATTGTTTGTTTGATTGCAATATTTATTTACTGTACCCCTTCTAAAAAGATTAAGGGTGGCAAACAATCAAGATAAAAATAGTAAACACATCATATTAAAGCATACGACATAGAAAAAGATATATAAAAAATTAAAGCCAGAAAATGGCAGCTGGTCAATCAGAGTAGGCTTCTGCATGCAGTAAAGATGATGCACGTTGGTGCCTACCTGGCCTCCAGAGGCAGGACATTCCACAGAGAGGGAGCCATTACATTGAAGCCTCTGCCCTGGTGGACACCAGTCAAGTTATAGGTCAATACAGGACCACCAGGAGCATTCAGTCTGATGGCTGGAATGATGGAAGATTGAAAAGGAAGGAGGCATTCTCTCAATTATTCTGGTCCCCCGTTCTTCAGGACTTTATGCAAAAGTAGGAAAATAATACAGCTGGTCCCGTAGCAATGACCAGTCAGTGCATTTCCCTCTGCAAACGCATGCTGAAAAGAGACAGTTCCTGACAACAACCAAACAACTGCACTAGCTTTCAGACTGGTCTTAAGGGTTGCCCCACATTGAATTCACTGCAGTAATCTATGAGGCCACCAGTGCCTGAAGACTGTGGCCAAGGTATTCCTGCTTGGCAGAGGCTATAGCTGACGAGCCAGCTGAAACTGTTAAAAGATACTGTGAGCCACCATGGCCACTTGGGTTTCCAACAGTCATGGATCTAGGAGTACCCTCAGACTAACAACCAGATCTTTCAAAGGGAGTGCAATCCCATCCCGAATAGGCAGTCAGCCTCTCTCCTGGATGCAGGAAGCACCCACCCACTGGGCTCATGCCAGGATTCAGCTTCAGTTTATTGGTCCTCATTCAGTCCTTCACTGAATCTAGACTGTGATCCAGAACTTACACAACCTCACCTGATTCAGGTATCACAGAGCAATAGAGGTATGCGAGAGATGGGGGAGTAGGAACCCATGCTGCTGATGTCCTGACTCCTTCCTCTTGCCATATTTTCCTTGAGTGTCATTTCACTTGTGGGGTACAAATCACATAAAATAAATGGGGGAATCAGAAATAGATATTATTATTTAGACAAAAATGTAATGTAACTGTCCTAGTGGAAGAGGATGTAGTCAGAGAAACTGCATATCTATCCAGTTTCTGTCCAGGTGTAGTTGATGGACAGTATCAAGGTCTCTGTGTTTTCTTAAACCAGACTTGGACTGGACAGACCATCAAACACAGGACATGTTCACATAGAGAACTGTACTCTTCTAGCTCTCCAAAAACAGAGGACTGTTTATTAAAGTAAGACATGTGGCCATCCTACCTTTACTTGTGAATGTATGTGCTTCAGTGGAAGCACAAGTGGACCCATGTTTTTCCTATTCTGTAATATGTTAGATATTAACTTTCATCTGGTTTTACCACATTAAAAATTTAACTTCTTGAGTTTTATATTTTAAAAGTTCTGGAGGTCATACATAAGTTTGAGATCTTTCTCGTGCATATTTAATTATTTCCAATCTATAGCTTAAAGAGATATATACTGGTTAATATGGCAGTGCATGAAGTCTTATTGACATTGTCTTCCAAAAAAAAAGACAACCAAAGAGATTGTCTTCATTTTTTTGGTTGTGTGTTATAGTCAGAAGGCAGGACAGGAGCGGTAATTGGATACTTCCAAATTGCTCTTGCATGGGAATGACTGAAGCATTTTGAGTATTTTAGAAGCATGTTGATTTCTTCTTTTTGCTAATAATGATTGTGGGTGTAAAATTGTTACTAAGAATTAGAATGCAGAATCTATAAGAGCACACTGCTGAATAGGCATTGCTGTTGTTTAAGTGCAGTATGGGCAAGCAGTGTCTGTCTTCTACACTGCAGACCCACATTGTATTGTTTTAACAAAGAAAGGCTACGTTCTAGGCTCTGTTGTTTCACAATGGATAGAATTAGCTATAGAAATCCTATGCTAGATACCTCCCACCTGTTTCCTTGTGCTGCGAGCATAAATCAGCCTCAGTAACCAGGATTATGGATTAAAGTTTGTTCCTTGAAAAATTATCCTAAGATACAGTTTTCAAAAACGTTAAAAATATGGATGTATGAGAATTTGTTTTTGCTCAAAGAAGATGCAAACATGCCCCCTTTCAAGCCTGACAACAAATTTAAGCATGTGCCTGATGAAAATATTCACAAATTTTCAAACACATCATTGTATTCATCTCACACCCAATTCCCAGTTTAATTTGGAAATTTGCACAAATGTGGAGAGGCTTTTGCAAGTCTCCTGTTCAGTGGCTGCTCAAATTGAGCAAGCTTCCTATCTGTGCAAAGCAATTAATGATTGCAAACATGAATAGGAGTGGGCACAAGATGAGCAGCAAGATGATGTCCAGAGAATCCTCGTGCTGATGAGCATCAATCATGTGTCCATCCTTAACTGCAGATGAAATCCTGGACAGAAACCTGCTGTAGGTATTGAGAGCCCTTACCACACACAAACATTTTTTTTTCCTTCTGGCAAGGAAATCAATGTAGTTTCCATTTGAGTTTTGAACTTAAAGCTGGAATAGACCCTTACATGAAGATACTGTTAGCTCTTCTTCTCCATCCTAAAATTCAGAGTGGGTGAAAAAGTCTTACCCTGGTTCTGAATTGTTCTGGACAAGAATAGAAGCAAAGTTTTTTTTTTTTTTAATTCTTCAAGAGGTAATGGTGGTGGTGGTGGTGGTTGTCACAACTACTACTACTGCTGCTGCTATTATTAATATTAATATTAAATTAATTTCTATACCACCCAGAGCTGAAGCAGTCTGGGCAGTTTACTAGAAGGTTAGAATTGTCTGATTGTCTTCTCTTGCACAAGGTGGTATTCAGGTTAGTAGCTGCTGCTGTACAAGACCTGGTTTGGGTCATACAACTGTAAGAAGGACAGGACTAGGCCATTAGATTCCTCAATGTTTAGCATGCAAAAGTAGTATCCTTTATTCCTAGTATTAAAACATCCATCATTCTGCTCTCATCTAAAACTGAGTGCACTTTATTAAAAATGCTCCAAACTGACTGGATGATTTGTCAGGAGTCCTTTAATAAATTAATAAATAAATAAACCAAGCTATTTATTTTCTGCTTTAAATCCCCTGGTTGGTGGCTAAAGGGAACTCTGTGTTAATTTATATGGTGCATAATGAGGTTATTGTAGTGCTTTGATGTGTAAATGCTTAGATATAAAGAAAGAAATAACCCTTTATGGACTAAGAAAGTTTTCTCCAAATGATAAAGATTTATATAAGCCAACTTCAGATGAAATTGTAATGATTTTAAATTTCACAATAACAAACCATCCACTCCCAAAACCTAGGTGATAACATTAAATACTAGAATATATAATTTCCTAGCTGTACTTCTCTGGATATATTCATCATTTACTTCTCATAAAATAACATCTGATAGCTGCAACAGCAGTCATTAATTAGTTTTTCACTGCAGTAGTTATGGAATGAAATTTAATCTTTCAGATAATTAGCAAGTACTACAGCCCTGATCTGCCACTGGATTCAGTCAGACAGCTGTTCATCAGAGGGACTCAAGCTCTGCAAAGAAATGTCACTACGTTTATTTGACTTAATAAAGATAGTTATGTAAGAGTTAGTTCCCTCTAGCTGATTGTATTTAATTTCCCAGGCTGCTACTGACTTATATTGCTGACTATCTGCAAAACAGTGCCCCCTCCCACTTTATGCTTTTCTTCTTGCATCTGCACTTGAGGGTTATTAGTACAAACCAGCTCAGAGTGATGGCTTGGACACCAGAGAGTCTAAAAGCCTCTAATAGCCATAATAATAGAGTTGGTTGAAGGATACTGGTTGCCTTGGCAACTGTGCACGTGCTATACAAGATAATGTAACGGTTCTGGTAGCAAGATCTACACTGCATTTTGATTCCAAGAGTTTTCTGCCATGTTGTGTTTCACACTCTATCCTAAAATTCTGAACAGGTGAATGATGCAGTTAGCTAGTACAGTGGATTCCTTTGGTACATAAGCAAGAATCCTATTCTTTTCTTCATGTGTTTATATGTTTGTTAATTCGGGCACAACCTGAAAGCTTCTGTATGCATCTGCTTATTAGCTAAGGAGAATCATTTTCAATCATAGCACCACTGCTTGCATTTTTTTAAACTATCCAAATATGTGGCCTTGGAAAGAGGAAAGGGAGTTACATAAAAAAGAACAAGTGTTGTGAGGACATGGACAGTCTCTGGGTGCATGCAAATGAATGTGTTTGGCTGTGGCCTCTAAGTCGCCTTAATTTCAGATTCAGTAAAGGCCATGGCCTGTGGGAAGGTTTGCTGTGGGATTATCCTACACAGATATTTAAGTCAAAAGCAATCACACACCTACCATGGGGATGTTATCCAGAATGTATTGTCAAATAATACAATATTTATCACTTAATCAAAATAAAACTTTTGCTGAAGCTAATGCTTATACTTACATCAACTAAGTGGTTTCAAGTGAAACAACCCAGAGTTGTAAGCCAACAAGAAACCATGGGTTATTTTAGGTGAAAATTCACTTCACGTGTCATAACAAATCAGGGATGGCGATTTCGAAGAGTCATTTAACTCACAGGTCATAATTACATGTAACATTGTTGAGATAGTTGTGAACAATCTCGTAATCATAATTTCATACTTTATGGTATAAGCCCAGTTCATTTTTCATATTGTTAATGTCTATGTTACACCAACTTTGTTGTTAAAGGCAACAGGCAGAAGGCTCACATATTTGTCCAAGGGGAACCAGGATAGTATAGATAGAATTATTACATTTTAATTTTACAGCAAACACAGTAAGTGTATTAGGCTTAAAGATACTGATTTGGAAGAACCAACACAATGGCTGACTGGAAATTGAATATGCCCCACATCCAAGCTCAAACCCTTAGTCACAATATAATTTGCTTGTTTGACATTACATAGGTACCAAGTTAAGGTAGAAATGACCTGAAGGTCACCTGATTCACTAAAGTGGATCCTTGTACAGAATGTCTACCCAAATACAGTGCACTGTACTAAAGGAAAAGGAGTCTGTGTTTTCAACAATCAAGCTTCTGTGCATGCAATCAGCTCACATGAGTTGGTGGCCGATGTGAGAGTTGAATGGAGGATTTTCTGGATCAGAGCTCAAGTTCTCAGCTGCTCTATTATACCAGCTCTTAGTTCAGCTCACCAACATTATTTATACCTGAGGTCTCTGAATTGTTACTTCCAGTGATTTGGTGTGCAGTCTTGAAATAATATTGTCCTTTTTGTATCTCCAAATTAATTCCAGTTGGAATGTTAAAATTATTTTTGTTATATTTGTATCCCACCAGACTTCTTTCAAGATGCCCAAAGCTCCTTATCTGTCACCTCTTGATGGATACTTGGCTTACTTCACAAAAGAGGCAACATATGTCCACCAACTGTGGCCTCTTGATTTTTATGCAGGTTGCTTTGTTTATACGCATTCTTCGAGAAATAACTGCACCCCATAAGTCATGGTACATCGCCCATGTTTTCTGGTGCGAGCAACATTTTGTGCTCCTATTCCAAAAATGCAGGATTTACAGTTTTTTATACTTCAGTAAGGAATGTGACTCTTCTTATGATTTCCTCAGAAAGAGAGCAAAGTTCATTTGGAGCAATTAAAAATAAAAACTGAGTTGGATCTAGACCTAGGTGACTTTGTTCCCAATGAAACCAGTGGGATAAGTTGCAACTCATGTCTGAATCTAATACAGACTTAAACAATGTTGCTGGCAGGTGTGTTTTTCATAAGATGGTTGTCATAAAATGGGTTTGTCAACAATGTAATTGCAGTTAAATTGATCTTTGCTGTATAGCCACTGCATTTGATGATGGAGAAGCATCTGATGATGGAGTCCAAAGAAGCAGCAAGGGAGCTGTTGTGTCTACGCAATATCCTAAACTTGTGTCAGCTAATCTGAATTTTGGTAAAATGCCTTGGATGCTTTTCAGCAGTTTAGTTTTTACATATCTTTTTATGCCTTTTTGACTCACATATTAAGAGCAAGAGTTGGAAGCGGTAACATGGAAAAGGCCCTGAGAAGAAAACTTCGCCGAGGGGGTGTCACAGACTCACAATGCGCCTGTTTGTCCCCATTCTCTTCTGGGGTCCGTGGTTTCCCAGGGCAGCCACTAGTCGAGCAGGAAGTAGGAAGCAGGCGACTGTCCAGTTCACAGCATGCTTTACAATGCATTGCAAACCATGACGAGGGGATGAAAGAAACACTCGCCCTTGCCAGTTCTCTAAAGGACAGCTGCTTACTATTTTGGAGATCTTTAACATACTTCTGACATTTTGAAATCTTTGTTACCAATATCAAAATTTGGAAGGTTATAGTCTCTTCTGAAGTATCAATTTAGCATTGGTTGCATTTGTCTTATTTACAAGATGATACTGCTTGCTGAAATGAACCCTTATGAAAGGAAAGATTTAGGTATGCTAGTTACTGATACTGTTATCTTCAGTAATTACCTGCAGGGTTATTTTACTTTAGTCATGAGCTTTGGGTAATTTAGAATGCCCTTTTCATATTCCCGGTGAATTACATTTTTCTTCATCTTATTATCCCTCGTTTTAAATCCTCTTGTTGCCAGTTGGAAAAGAATCTAGTTAATTTAGCTCATGAACCCGTTATAACTTTTTTTTGCTTGCCTGTCCCCTGGTATCACTTACTTTCCTCCAAGCTCATGGGGAAAGAATGTTTCATTCTGGCTATTTACAGCAGATTGCTTTAGGGGAAAGATGGGTAGAATCAACTTCCGCTTGATTTTCATAAACAAACCTTTCCCACTTTTGTAAAGCAATTAGTTATTTGGGGCTGCAATTTTTAACACATTTTATTTTATGATAAATCCTAAATGGCTTCATGATCTTTAAAAGCATATGATTCCCTTCAAATTGCTATGTTAGATGGAATAATTTTTCTTGTAGGGTTTGTAACTGAAACAGAGGAGCCTTTATGCATCCTTCTAGACTTGTGTGCTTCTTTGGTATGATATTTTTTTTTACACAGGGTACACTTTAAAGCACCCTGGCAACTAATCATAGTATCAGGAACTTTCCATATTTTTAACAGAATGTACTGCAATGCCATCTCAAATGCTTAGGAACATTTCTATGCAGTGTAAATTGCACTATTAAAAAGGGGGTCAGTGAACAGTCCTTTCCTAACACTTACTCTGCCAGAATATAAATGCTTAGGACTGAATGTAACAGCAGACACAGCACACTAGTGTTATTAAACATGGTGGTCTTCCAAAGTTGTTAATCCATTGTTACAGGGACGTACCTCAGTCCAAAATGGTTAGGATCACACTGTTTGCCAACCAGAGTACTCATCTTGGTGGTAGTATATTTACTATTTCTCTCATTGCTGCAAGAACTTCCATAACAATTCGGAATTTTTGGTGCTAAAATTAATGAGGTTTTGCATAAAATGCAATGTGTGGGTATCACAATGTGTGGGTGTCAATCACACAGTTTGTCACAGGCCAAGGTTCTTCCTGGAATCATTCAGAAGCCACAGATCTCTTTTCCTTACAAAGCATTCTTTATTGATTCCAAAGCACAAATCACCCAGAATGGTTCGCTGTGCCTGCACAGAGTGGTTTATTGAAAACAATCCAGCCATCACCTCCAGGAACCCTCCTTATGAGCATGCCTGGGCCCCATCCCTTCAGGAGCGACCTTCAGAAACTGAGCACGCCTCCTCTGTGTGCACTGATCATCTAACTGGGCTGCCTACCTCTGCTGACACCTCATCAAGGGGTCAAGAGCCACAGTGGCCTGGTTTGCATCTGAGAAACTCCCATCTTCACGGTCCCCTCCCTCCTGCTGTGTACCTAGTCTGTCTCTTTCATCTCAGTGTCATGGTGCAGCTTGTCCTTCCCAGCACCTCTTTGATCTGCTTCACATTCCGATTCTGATTCTTCTGAATCCCAGCCGACAGTCCTTGAGAATGAGCACCCAAAGCAGCCATCCTTCTGACTCCCAACACATATTAAGAATTTGTTGCATCCCATTTTATTTACTTTACTATTCCACAGTGCAGTTTGACCTATAGAACTACAAAGAGAAAATTGCTACACAGTGAAATGCTGAACAGCAAATAGCAAGCCACATGCATCTTCAGAAATTCGGTATTTGGTACAGGAGCTGCAATTAGCAACTATTGACCTGGAAATATTGCTATGCATAGTTTATTCACACATTTGTCCACTGCCCTGGAATCCCTTTGATGAAGGATGGGCGAGAAAATAAATAAATAAATAAATAAATAAATAAATAAATGGTTGGTGACTGCATTGCAGAACCATGTTTAACCTATTCACTGAAGCGGGTCTTCCTCTTTGGGCTGCTAATATTGTTCCATGAACTAGCACAACGTAAAAGCCGTCCATCAAGTTAATTGATACTAGTAAAACTTTCGGTTTGTTTCTTGTCAAGCAACAGTCGCAATAAATTGGTTCCAAGGTTCTAAGGCAAGAAGATGGATTGTTATTGTGGAAGAAGGAGCTCTGAAAATTATATGTTAATGAAGATTATGAAGTTAGGAAGGAATGTAATATTCTCTTACCGTAACCAGTTATGTGCAATGATTATTTACTACTTCTGCTAACACTTTGAGTAATTGAACTTTGGCTAAATAATCTGGCAAGACTGTCATTTTGTTTGTGCTGAGTAAGGGTCATCAACATTTTATGCAGCAAAACAAATACCATAAAAATGACCTGATAAGAAACAAACATCAATCCATTTATGCATTTATTTGTACCTTGCTTTTCTACTTTAGCACACATCCGAAATGACTTCCAAGTTTTGTTTAAGAAATAGTTGCCCTGAATCAGCTTGCGTACTGACCAAAACAATCGCTCTCTTGCTGGATTGCCCCTCAACTTGTTAGCCCACATCCAGTCCATCAGTGTGCTCAGCCTCTGGTTTAGGATTCCCACAGTATCCCTCAAATTAGACAGAAACTGGGAATGAGCTCTGTGTAGGCATTCAAAAGTTGTTAAGCGTGAAGGGAGCTGGGACACACACTACACTTCCACTGGGTTAGATTTCTGCTTCAGCTAGTCCCATCAGCACAGGGAGATCAAACATTATCTTCACTCCGTGGGTATCCATTGAAACTGTTCCTGGGCAGGGGCCAAAGTATACAGCAGTTTGTGGCCGAAATCCTCATGCATAATGCAGGCTGCTGCAAGACACCTGTGCATTTTCTTTGTGTGTGTTCTTTGTTGCTAGGAGTCACATTCCACAACATTTGGGAGACTCATGTAGAAGAGTACTGTATTCAAAATGCATCAATAACTCCAACAAAACTTTATTTGGAGTAAGGGATAAAAATTGTGCATATCAAGAGCAGAGAGCGAGTGAGCGAGTGAGCGAGCAAGCAAATACATAAACACAGTAGAGCTAAGCTGTTCATAATTGAATATCATATTGAATACTTTATGGTATCACTGCCCATTTTCACCTATATATAGCTTGCTTTAGAATGATTTCCTTCATCTTGCAAACATTGGCAAACTTTCTGAAGAACATTGTTCCCCAACCTGGTATCCCCCAAATGTTTTGGACTGCACCCCAGCACTCCTGACCATTGGCCGCAATTGAGTGAAGCTGATGCCCAAGAAAAGTAACGGCAGGGGCACTTGCACTAGAATCTTTCATATATCAGGGAGTGCTGCTGTGGTAGTTATGCAAAATGCATTTACCACTTGGGGCACATGCTTATAGATACAGTACCGTTTCCACTGTGTAGAAAATGGTATCGTGTATCACACACAAGTGCAATTGTTTGAGAAACAGGAGGTGGAAAAAGGATTTGTGCAAGGAAATAAACCTTTTAAAAAAGTTGTTTTTCCCATCTAAGAGCCAATGAGCAGATTTAAAAACAAAACAAAACAGAAAATCGTCTCATTAGCCCCTCATAGCATGAAGGAGAACTTAGTAGGGAGAGAAGAGGGGGAGGCTGGGGTGCTGCTTGCTGATATTCTCCCACCTTCCATGGGGTAGAGTCAGTGAGACTAGTGACCCATTCCCCTTCACTCAAAAGCAAATTGCACATGCATGTCCCATGCTGACCTTCCCAAGAAGAAGAATGCCTGTATATTTACTTTTGAGCAAGCACCATTGAAGATAATGATTTCCTTCCAGGTGGATGAATATATATCCTCAGGCAGGTATATCTTTCCGTATACACCTGCTCAAGCCTCCAGGGTCCTTCAGGTGTCCTCTTTGGAGGAGGTCAGAAGAGTGGCTACCTGGTGAAGGGCCTTTTCTGTAGTAGTGCCCAGCTTTGGAACCTGATCCCTAGAGAGGTGCAGCTGGTACTGACACTTTATTCATTTCAGAGCCAGGCCAAAACCTTTTTTATTTACCTGGTATTTTACGGTTTAATGGCATTTTAAGGTAGAATTCAATTATATGTTTTCATATTGTATTTTACCTGTGCTGCTCTGCTGTGAGCTGTCTTGGGACCTGCTGCTATAGATGCGCTATTAATGTTTTAAATAAATGAATAAATAAATAAATATCTGTCCACAGTGTGATTTACTTCTAAGTAAGTACACTGAAGATAATGTGACTTAGTATTCTGAGTATTCCTGTAGATGAATGACCTTGAAGAAATGAGATTTATTTCTGGGTAAGGTGTGCTTTCAAGTTGTTGTTTTTCAAAGGAACAGAGGAGGGCAGCAAGTGGGTGAATCCTCTGGGCATGTATGTGAAAGAGAGGAAGGCCAGGGCAAGGGAGTTGGGGAAGAAGCAGAGAGCTAGTTGGGTCTCTCTCTCCCTTGGGCTTGCTGCTGTTATGTTAAATGCAAGACTGTGCCACCACTCTCCAGCCAACTAAGCCACCAAAGCCACTGCTCCTTCCCCCAGAACAGGGCCACATGTTCAGTGCACGCTGGAATACATACGTCACCAAAAACACATTAGAAAGTAGTGAGATGACTAGTCTGAAGAAGCCCAGAATATAATGGCAGGAAGAGTGCCAGGAGGATGTCTTGGGATGAGCATTGTGGGACAGTGAGTCAAGCCTTACAGTGCTAGTCAAGATGCCTAGTAGAGACCCACCACCCCCAGACTGGCAAAGGGGGTTCCCCAGAGTGGCCTTCAGTGGGCGGAGGCTTCAGGAGTGGGAGGAGAAATGAGTATGCCCAATTGGGGTTTAAGATTCTGGAGAAGACTGCACTACTCAGTTTGCATTCCGTATTGTTATTGGCCACTTTTTACACCAGCTAGCTACAAAACTGTCATGTAACTTGAATTTTGAACTAACAGCCATATTCTTCTGGAATTGCATATTTTTCCCTGAAGTGCACGTTTTGTGTATGATGACACATACAAGTGTAGCATTTCTGGTCAATCAGGTGACAGCAGTGGTAAGACCTAGTACCAGGTTTTCCCAAAAAGGGAAATCTAGCTCCTGGGAAATATGTATTCTAAGTCTACCTCTCTGGTTTCTCAGTGGGAAGATATGGTATTCAGAAAACATATTTCCACTCACAGTTGAAACCTTCAGTTCTTTCCATAATCCCCTCACCCTGTAATCCTCTCTGGGCCAAAGGCTATTCTATGGTTGAAAAGCATGGTTAAATAGAAAGCTGGGTGTGAAGGTATAAAAGTGCAGGGCACAGCTTGCAGCTTTGCTCTATAAGCATCATGCAATAGATTCAGCTACCTTCACAAGTAGTTTCTTTATTTCTGCAAGACACAGGAAATTTCTGCATGGCACGTGATCACAACTCCAATACGAAGAAAGAAATTGGGAGAAGTTCCACCTGGACCTGCTACAAGTGCTAAAAATGGCAGATTCTCTTAAATCTTTATATGCATCAAACCTGTGCACAAGTGGCCTCTTGAAATTCTCCACACTATTTGGCAGGCGGTTGAGGAGATGAGTTCACCAAGGCAGGGCTCACTTTTGTTAGGAATTGTAACACAGCTTCTTTTTGTAAGCATTTTTGATCTGACACTGGAAGTGGCAACAGCATCAGCTATGTTGGCAGGCTGGACCCATATTTTGTTTACCACAATTTGGGTGTGAGGTGGGTAGGACCTTGATTAGGACCAGGGAAGTACTGTACCAAAATAAGTCTTCCAATTTCCTGAGGTTTTCTTCCTATATGACAGAGGCTTCTACTATGCTTTAGAATGCATTTTTGTGATGTTTAAAAGCTCACCAGATCGGCCAAGTAAGTGAAGGTGTTGCGCTTGTGTTTTCTTTCTATGCACATCTCTCCAGTGCTGCTTGTGCTTCCTGATCTGTAAAAGCCCATGGCAAGAATTAGCTCATGCCTTTGCTTGGGCTTAACAGAAGCAAAGGAAGCTGAGGAGGTACAAGTTGCTGGAGAGATGATTGTACAATGAGCAGAGTGTGCCCTTGAGCTCATTCCTCAGCTCCATCTCATAAGCAAGGTAAGCACAAGAAATCCAAACCCAACTCATCAGAATTTCTCTGAATTCTAATTCCTGGTTCATTTTCCTTTTAAAAACAATTTCTATTCTAACATTTTGGATGAGAATGATCAAAAATGTAGAAGGAATTTTTGGCATTGCACTAATGTATGCGTGAAAGAGAATTCACTTCTAAACCTTAATGAATTGCACTGCTGCTAAAATCATTTTCACCGCAACACCAGCTACATGTTCTCAAAGCACTGGCACCATTGGACTAAGCTGCACACTGCTCAGTGGGACTACTTTGCAGAATCTGTGCTATCCACACTTTTTCAGGCATAGACTGGCCTCCTCCAATGCAAGAATAACTATGATAAACTTTTTCTGTATACATTGTCAAGGTGATTTTTAAAATACTTATAAACTCAGCAATAAAATAAAACAAAATAAGAGTTAACACACCCAGACACCTGCTACTAAAAACTAAAAATGGGAGCAAGCTAGTTTCTCACAAAATGGCTGCACATTTTGCTCCTATCTTGGATTCCACAAGGCCTAAACACTTCCTTCCTTGCTTGTTTTATATGAAAGCTGGGAATCTGGTGATTATGTTTTATTCTTACTGGATCAAATCTCCTTGTCCCTTCCTGGAGATTCTTAAACACAAATGAAATTTCGAGTGACTTTCCTCAGAATGTGACAGTTAACCTTTTCCTCATGTTCTCTTTCAGCACTTTTCCAGCCATTGTTGGTGAAAAAGTTTTATCCATTTTTATATCCCAGCAGCGCAGTCCCATTCATGTCAATAGGGGACAGGATTGGAACACCAAAAAGAACTCACAAAGAGTGCATCTTCCCTTGTGATTCTAGGACTGGCAGAAATTGTCCTTACAAGCAACAGTCCTCCCCTGCCCCACCCACACACAGACACTCAAACACAACTTCCCAGATGGTTGGAGTTCCTGTATTCTCCCCACACGTTACCTCACTTCACATGTGGCTGGAAAACAACTCAATGGCTCACTTGAAATTGAAATGAACTAAGCCAGGGGCCAGTGCCAGGTTGAATAGGATGGGAAGTCAGAGATTTGCGTCATCAGCGTCACCCGTCATACTGCTGTCTGCTTTGCAAGGGAGGCTACTACAAGTCTAACAAGCTGCAGCAGTGCCTTGCCAGGCCTGCCAGAAAGGCAGCCTCGACGCCTCTTCCATGACTGCATTCCAGCATTTGCATTGCAGACATCCCAACTGAGCTCATGGGGGCCAAGATGGGACGGTGTGGGAGACAGACAGGTAATGGCCTAAGGGGAAAGCCATCTCCAGCACTTCTGGGGCCTGGCTTCAGGTGCGACTGAATTCAGTGCACCCTACTTCTGACCCATTCCAGCCGGAAAGCTAAGGGTGATGCTGTGTCTAGAGGTATCAAAAGCAGAATCATCAGCCCCTTTCTGCTCTCCAGTGTTCAGTTTCTGATGCAGGTGATCCACCATCTTTTCTTGGCATGAGGAGGTAGAAATCTTCTGACACAGGTGAAGAATGATGAGGAGGGTTCATTGGAACTGCTGCAGGGGGACTTTAAGTGTCAGGACTGAATGCAGTAGCAAGCACGCTGCAAGTAAGATCACTCTGGCAGAATACATGCAGCTCTTCTATTATAGTGGCAGGAGAGTTGATAATCCAACTACCAAAATGGTTTGTTTTCTCTTACATTCATTTCTTAGTCCATATATGGGGGATGGGGTAGCTTTTATTTTATTTTCACCTGACTCAATTGCATATCTTTTTACTCCAGACTTGCTTTCTTAATTAATTTCACAGAATGAAACTCATTTAGTTTGGAGAACATGGCATTGTTTTGTGAGGCTTTGGATGAAAGCACCTGAGAGGTCTTGCACTGTTGAGTCACTAAAGCTGGATTATGGGTCGTCGAGAGTTCTTGTCTTGGGACTGGTCCACCTGAAGAGCTATGCAGGGTTTTCCGCAGCTGAAGGCTGGGACCCAAAGAGTGTGCACAAAGGATTTTGTGTGCACACTGTGGCTCGCCTCTCTCCCTCCACCCTCCCCCTTTAATGGCACTTTCTCTGTGCTGGATGTATGTCCGGCTCTGCCTGTGAAGTGTCCTCTAGTTTTGTCAACAGCTTGTTGCACAACACATGAGACTGAATCCAGAAATAAAGGACTCGGAAATGTGTGCAGCCCTTTCAGTTTACCTTTTATATCTGGGTTTACTGTAACATGCTGGGTCAGAGATCTTGTTGGGCAGGGAAAAAGAACATGCCTTGTTTTTAACTTTTAAACATGGGTTTATTTGGACTGTGCTGCAGTAATCCTTTCTGGTTTTCTCTGAGCATTTAATAGAATACAGATTTCCTACCAAACTAGTTTCAATAGGAATGTTCTACGCATGAAGCTACAAAAAATATCCACTATGGCTATACGGAGAAGATAACTATTTAGAGTCTTGGAGACAGCATTGGAAAGCTATCACCTGCAGTAATTTCTTCTGTCCTATTGGGGTCACACTGGTTTTGTAGAGTTCGATAGCATCTCAGGCAGTCGTTGAGTCAAGCCAGCAGTAGCTGTGGCAAGTAATGCTGCAATAAAACGGGATAGTGCTGTCACAGGAACCTACTGAATAGTGCTTATTGCATCACAGGTGATGGGGAAATTAACCCTCACAGTAGGATGGTGCTTCTATCTGGAACAGGTTTTTTTAATGCTATGAAATTATTTCTAGATACAGGAAAAGACTAAGTGTATTTCAACCATCAAGTTGCCCCAGATACTCTCAAGTTTCACATTGTTTGAAACCTTTTTCCTATGTGTGCATATTCTGTTATATACAAGTGTAAATGTTATTATGTAGCCCTTAAAAAGAAATTCCCTGCCCCCAAATAGCAGCATTATTTCACTATTTCATTTTATAAAACTCACGTGTTCCTTCTTTTTTTCTGAATCACCATGTGATCAAGCCTAGTAAATTTCACTGTGAAATTAAGAATCAGAACAAAGGCTTACTCATTCTTTGCTCTTCCTGCCCCATTATATTTGTAGAGTAATCAGGTGGCCATTGCTAAATGGGGGCAGTGGTGGAGATGGTGTGCTTTGACAATAGTAAGAAGGGAATTTCCATTACAAGAATTGTGGCTGTGGTCTTACTTAGATTATGGGTCCATTGCTCCCCATTCATTGGCTCTCCAGGAACTTGGATTGCTCACTTGACAAAATATATTATTTTGTACCAGAATAATACAGTATCTAAATTTGTCACATAATATAGAGACAAATTGTCACATATAACAATATGTCCAACAAAGTCCAGAAAGGGCAACCTCCCCCCCCCCCGCAAAAAAAAATCACAATATATATTGGCAACATGAAAGCATGATGCTGATAGGAAAAATAGACCTAAGGGATAATAGACTACCTGCATTTGATCAACATGATCCTGGAGTCTTAATAGTTTCCACATCCTTTACAATGAAGATAGCAAACCTGGGGCCCTCCAGATGTCCCTCCCATCATCTCCAGCTACCACAGCCAACAGGGAGGTCAGAAGGGACCCGCAGTCCAAGAACAGCTGGGGGGCTGCACATCTCCCATCCCTGTTTTAAAACCATCCATGTGGCTGGAGTCTGTGGACCAAGATACATGAGTTGGGAGAAGACCTATGGCTTTGCTCTTACTATGATTGCCAAATAAATATCCAAGCAATTATGAAAGGCAGATTCATTGGGTGCCTCAGAATTGAATCTTGGCTGTGTTTAAAAGGAAAGCTGATACTTTTGTTCATCACCAGCCAGGAAAACAGCATGTTGCATATTGCAACATATACTTCCAAGTTTTGAAGGACTGTTGTGAAATAAAGACAAATGCACTAAGATTCTGACAGCACAAAAACAAAATACTCACTAGCACAGTTTAACACTATAATTCAGGTCCCAAATTTCAGCTTAAAGAAGAAGGTCAGGCATATAAGCCTTCTAAAGGCAGCCAAGTGACCCTCAAGTATAAAAGGGCTCCAGAGAGTATGAGCACAACATCGGAAATTGGAAACATCTGAAAGAGTTGGGTCATTTCTCCTCCTTTAAGGACTCTAGTTTTCTTGTTGAAGAGCCCCTTTGTCAGAAGTCAGCCCTGTATTTGAAGGTGTCCCCTGTTGTAAGGTCTGTGCGGTCTAAGTGCAGTTTAACGCAAGAACCATAAAAAGAGAGATCAGATGCTACGAAGGTATCCCACCTGCACTTAGAACCTGGGCAGCAAACTGAGAAGATGCACAGGTCACCTGCTCACAACCTTCCCCACTGTGATGAAATGTATTTCTATATGTTATATGTCTGTGACCTCTTTTGCCTAAATTCTTGGAGATGCATTTTCTCCTGTATCATGAGTTTGTGGCCCTCTCTTCTGAAAAGATGGGTGTCATAGCCAGATCTCCTTGCTGATCTTAAGGGGCTTGGTGTGCATGTATACAAAGATAAACTGTCCTTCTGGCCAGGTAACATATCGTAGGTACCAACTGGCATTTTGAAGCAAGCCAGAGACTTCACAGGAAGTTAATAGATAAAATTTAGTACCATATGTTTATACCTGTGTGCTCCTACCAGGAGACATACTGCAGCATGTTGCCCTGACTGTAACTTTTGAAGGACAGTCCACATTCAGAAAGTATCTAGAGTGCAAGGGTGATGCCTGTATTTTCCTCAGGAAGAGGGACAAGTGATGAAGTAGAGGAAGCAGATAAAAGGTACTCTAACCTACAGCTGCACTCTGGAATACAGTCCAAAGTTGTGTTGGATCCAGGACTACCCTCATGCTGTAAATGTGTTCCTTCAGACAGAGTGTGATCCTGTCAAGAACATATTAGATAATAGCAGCTGGGAACCATTGCAGTCCCTGCTTTTTATGGATCTGGGCCAAGCTTCTTTTCTGCCATTCCATTTATTGCACACCCTAGTCTTCAGTTGAAGTCTGCCCTTCATGTTTGGGGAGCGAACCCTCCATCCTTCAATCTTGGTATCTTTCCTTTAGGAAGACATTTTTATGACATTAGAGGGACCAAGACAACCATTTATTCAAATAAGTGTCTTCTAAATTCCGTTATTGACTAGCCACTCCCGAAAATTCGTCATCTCTGTCCTGCCAATGTCTCCATCACAATCCAGATGCTCCCAGTATTCTGTTGCACTCTGGAACCCATGTTGTCCAAACATCTGATGCTGTCCAGATGTTTCAGACTTCAACTCCCATTGTATCTCACAGCACAGTTGGGATTGTCCAGAAGTCCTCTCATGCCAAGGACTGGGTTAACCAAAGAGTGGGTGTAAAACTAGTTCATTCCCATGATATCTTTGCAATTGCCACTGGCAGGGACTTTGTAGTAAGCAAAATAGCCCTACTCACAGTGCTCGCTAGATAATTCTCTCTCTCTCTCTCTCTCTCTCTCTCTCACGCGCGCACGCCCACGGCTGGCCATGCAGCGAATCAGAACCTCTGGCTTCCCTTGGTTTTACATGCCTCATCCTCAGCCTAGAACACTAGACTTTGGCTAATAAGCTACATGAGCCACTAATGAGCTACACTAGCTGCTATTTGACCCTTTTTTCATAGGCAATTCCATATCATCTTTTTGATATGCTGCACCCTTTAAGTTGTGCTTCAGTTGACTAGGCCTGTCTGTGCAAGGAGACCTTCCCCACAGAATTGAAAAGTAATCAGTAAGGGGGTGAGATGAGCCTCTGCCGAAAGAGACTTCCAGAATCTGAGAATGGCCAACTGCAACTCAGTTATAACTAATGGCCTAATACCAGGCATGTAGCTCTATGCTGAGATGACCGGGTGCATCGTATGCTTAGACTTGTTGCTGTGTCACATGTGTACCGTTGCTGGTGGAGAAGCATTTAGGGGCTGTGCTTGTTGGGGCTGACTGGCTTATCTGGCAGCACTGAATATGACCACAAAGCCTGTTAACTAATTTAATTGCTTGTTACATTTCCATTCTACGCTTTACCCCTAAGAAGCTCAAAAGCAGTATTTTTGGTCTTGGAACAGCCATGCTTAAGAGATGGTGGCTTGCTCACAGCTGCCTAGTGAGATTTCAGTATATTTCACAGGAGAGAAGATATCAGTATTAAGCTGAAATATATAAGAGCATTTTACAGAAGCTGCTAGAAATGGATCTGTGTCTCCTAGGAGCCTTTGGCTACCACAGCATATCTGCAAGTAATCTGAGTGTTGCAGCTACTCCATTCTAGTGACCTTGTTCCTACTGAGATGGTTGAGTCCAGAAGGCAGTGTCTGGGGAATTATGGGGCACGCTCTCAGCAGTTACACTGCGGGGCTTTATTTTAGCTTCCATGCTGTTCAGGGTGCAACTGGTGGGAGGAGAGATTTTCTGGAGATACCCTAACATACCAGCAAGACATGCATGGCACCCAGCTGTATAATATAATCCAGGTGTTGGGAAAGTGTGTGCCCCAGCCTTGCCCCTTCCATGATTACATTTTTCACTATCAGCTTGTGCAGGGTGAGGGGACCTCCTGCAAAGAAGAGTCTCCTGTGTTTGTGGAGGTGCTCCACCTTTCCATTGGGAAGTTGCATTTAAGCACAGGCTGGACAGGGCTGCAGTAGCTGTATCCTGCATTGCATTGATGAGATTCTCTCCAAGGTGCCTTACATTTTTGGGTTTCTAGAGAGACCCACCTGCCCTTGCAACAGTGGAACTTGAAAGCAAGCATGCAAGAAAGCAAGCGGCTTACACTTTCTTAAGTTCACTGCCCCCTACTCTTTATGGTAAACCCTCACACCTACAAACCGCTCGGGCACTCTTCCCTAACTTCAAAGGATCCCCTTGAATAATTTTGGCTCAGTACCAGTATAATTTCTTTTCTGCTCCTTGTTGTCTGTTATTTTTGTATTTCTTACATGAAGATGAGAGTGTTGCCTTTTCCATGCTATTTTGTCTGTGTTTTGTATTTGCTTGTATTAGATATATTTTATGTGATGCCCTCACCTTACCTTTTCCTCATTTAAGTTAATTTTAAGAGCCAGTGTGGGTGGTGGTTAAGAGCACAGAACTGGGACTCAGGTGTCTAGTCCCTGCTCAGCCATGCAACCAACTGGATGACTTTGAGCCAGTCACAGACGCTCAGCTCAACCTACCTCATGGGGATGTTGTTATAGGGGTAAGATGGAATGCAAGAGGAGGAGAATTATGTAAGCCATTTGAGTTCCTTTTAAAAGAGGCAGGATAGAAGTCTAATAATTAAGAATAATAAGAATAAATAAAATTTTCTTCCTTCCTCCTCGGTGTTTTCTCTTTTCGAGCTTGCCATTGGAAGTTGCTCTGTACTTGGATCTCTCTTGGGAGAGCTTAATTGCAGCATCAGTGCACTTAATATGACCTTTGGGCTTTAAGTTGCAATATCTTTAACATACAAACATTGCAAGTCCCAAATTGCTAGTAGCAACCTAATAAAGTCATATTTAGATGATATTCCCTAGAAATCAGTAACAGAAAAACCCTCAACTGGGGACCAGAGGAGTTACATGGCATTTGACATTCCACTTCAAAAGTTCTTCCAGTTCACTGTGGCCAAGGCAGCGGGTAGAAAACAGTACCGTCCCCTACTCACTTCTGAATAGTTATTTTTAAATTTTTTCATCCCACTGAAACCAACAGCAAGGGAAATTATTATGCTAGATGGCCATCATTCATGAGCACAAGTTGTGTTCATCTTAGATATGCAGAGGACCTTTGGAAGTGGTGAATTCTGTACTTTCACTGATCTGCTGCTGGTTGTGTTACCTCTACTAGCAGTAGCCCTATGCCTGAAAAACTCAGAGCTGGGCAACCCTGCTCCATCCTAATTGCTAACTTATCGACGACCCTTAAATTCTAAAGGAATAATGCCATTACAGCCCTATTTTCTTATTTCCATATTCAACTTGTAACTGCCACATACAGTCAAGTTACTGAAGCAATACTCCTCTGACCGCACATTGGCACAGTTTCTATGCTTTCTAGTAGCCATTCGCTCAGTTGTTGCTTCCCTGCACTGCTTTCCTTCTTATTCTTTGCTGTCACCGATCTTCGGCTCATTTGTGCACAGTCCATTTAATCTGACTGGCTGGGGGAATCCATGTGATTTTGTTTATGGCATCTGTGGCATTAGATGCAGTGCGTTGCCATGTCATCCACAACACCACATGCTGCTGAGAAGAAAACATAAATATGTTTCCCTGAGATCATCCCCTGAGGCCTTTCTATGAATATTTCCACCAAGTACAATATGGAAGGTGCCAGCGGGAGTTAGGAACTTCTCAGTGGGTCTAGTTTTGGAGTGTCCTACCAGGTACCACCTGTAATGTCATTTTTGGCAACAGAGAAAGTGCTCTCTGTGTTCCCACTCTTTTAAATCTTGCTATGGTTCCAACAACGTTTTAGGTTAGTGGATTTTACTGCCCTGCTCTCTGCACTGCGTATTTTTATCCATCTGTTTTTAAGTAATGCATTTTGAACTAGAGTTAAGGGGGGTTTGTTGCTGCTTTATACTGTGCTTTATTGTAGTTATCATTTTAAAACATTTTTATCTACTTTGTAAAATACCTAGAGCAAAAGAAAAAGAAAAGAGCAAAAGAATTTAAGCAAAGGAAAATGCATCAGATTGGCTGAGAACAGAACCCAAAACAAGGCAAGTGGCTTCAGCTCAGTCCTAAAGGCAACATGCTAGTGCCTTCACAACCAAGCAGGAGTGGCTACAGGGGAAAACGCATACAATGCACTGATCAGGAGGGGAACAAACCACAGAAGCCATTTTCAAAAGAGATGTGATGGCTCTTAACTCAAAAGTAGTCACACCTTGATTGCTGTTTGCAAAAGTCTGAATTGGCCCACCATCTGGTTTCTGAGCATTGGGGTAAGCCAGAGTGGGTTGACTTTTATTTAATTTTGTTTTTAACATACCGTGTTCCCAATGCACCCAGGGCTGGTGGTAGAAGTAGCTAAATATCAAAACAAGGCAAACATTACATGGAGCTATATTGATTTGCTAAAATGTTTACAACACTCTGCAGGAAGTTTATATTAATATGCCTTAATATTGCTTTGGTTGAGTGTATTAATATACTGGTGCCATGATGTGTTGAGTCTTTACTTCCGTGGTGAAATTGGATTTGACTACTAATGTGCCTGCAATGCACCTACTGCTAGAGGAAGCTACATCTACTTATTCTTACTGACATGTATGCAAGGCCAGGCAATTTAAGGAAAATAACCTCTTATTAGCCAAAAAGGAGCTGTCTTCCAGCTACAATAAAGCTTTTGAAATTTCATTTTAAAAGCAAAGCAATAACAGTTAGTTGTTTTTAGAAAAGGAAGCTGTAACTCTAGGGTAATCACAGGTCTGAAGAATACGATTCACAAACAGAATACCATTTTGAAAGCTGATTATTTGGTTTTAGGCATATAAGCTACTTCTAATAGATACTATACAAAGGACGCAATACAATAGATGCTACCATACAATGGATACACTGAAATAGTATCAGGTGTAATACTTTCCAAGCATCTACAATGAACAAATCAGTTCTACGTCATTAAATACTGGATGATGTTGTTCCTCTCTAACCAAAGTCTGGTGTGGATGAATAGCTGCAGAATGGTTCTTGAAGCATGATCATCATTGTACATGCCTAACCCTGTTCAATAGCATGAAAGGACAGCAAAAATATCTCCTTGCTGTATATAAGGACCACAAGGACATGATACAGAAGCCTTGTCCCACTTCCAGATGGTCTCCGATTACAGTAGGGTATTGGTGTTTTTGATGAGCCCTTGCTGGGGTCTCCTGGGGTGCCCTAGGCATGTCCCTAAAACATAGAAGGGCACAGCATCCCCACTTGTGACCGCTGATGTGGTGGGGGATGCGTAAAGAGCACGTGCCCTCCTCGGGCCTCGGGAATCAAAACAGAGCAAACGCGAGAGGAGAGAGAGGCTCATCCCACCTGCCTCCTTTCTCACAATTGTCACCCTCAATGCATGCAAGGCAGTCATCTAAAGAGGAGACCCACCTCCATCCGTGCCAGTGTGAAACATGCAGATCTGGAATGTGGGATCAGACTAACATTTATCCAGCAGGTAAAGTTCCAGGTATGTTGAAAAGGTGAAAAACTACTTTTTTGTGGGGCAGTTTTACTAGTACAGTATATGTGGACTGAAGTAAAAGGTACAAAAGGGGGACAGACAAGAGAAAGCCCTAAGTAAATCAGATAATCCAAGTAAAGAGCAGTGAAGATCATCTTGGTGTGGGGGGGTGTTTTAAAATAAAGACAAAAATACTCAAACCGCTGTAGACAGCAGTCAAATAAAAAAATGGACATGGGAAGCACCGAAATACAGTTGACTGTGGATATAGGAACAATTTCAAGCATTCTAGATGAAACAAGCTACAGAAGCCTGCAGTCTTGTCCAATTTTGAATGCAAAACCACTGTAATAGGAGGATATGGGTTAGTAATGCTTTGTATTAAAGGCAGTTGTATTCCTGTGGTGAAATTTGAAAATGCAGCCTACTTTTGTAATGCTGGATTCAGGTTCACCGCTAGTCATGGTACAGCTGTTGACATGTGTATAATAAAGTGAAGTAAACAGCAGCGTAGCAGGAAATCTGTGCAAAGAATATGCAAATTCAAGGACTTCAGAATTTCAGGATGTGAACGTTACACGTTGAATAGTATGTGAACAGTAATCACAAAAGAAGCCACATCTGCCCATACCCGTTAACTTGTGGGAAGGAGTGCACATGAAGCTCCAGTACAGTCACGAAGAATGCCTAAACCCCCTAACCATAATGAGTCATGCATCTGTGCTGGCCTGTGAGTGAAGCAATCTTCTGAGCGATACATATAATACTAACAAGGGACCTATTAGAGTGGCACCAGGATTCTCCAAACTCAGTCTGGATGCAGGAAATCACCAGCTGGAGATCAATCCCAATTTATTTATTTATTATTTATTATAGTATAAGTGTGACAGGAAGATTTGGTGGGAATTTATTGCAAAAATGGTGTACCACCACCGAAAAGGCCCTCTTTCTAATAGCCACCCACCTAGCTTCTTTTGGCAATGGCAGCCAGAGGAAGGCCCTTGAACGTGAGCTTTGTAGATACACACAGAAGGAGACTTGTCTTTAAATACTCTTGCTCCAAGTTGTTTAAGACTTTCAGATGAACACTCTGAACTGGGCTTGTAAACAGCCTGGAAGCCAATGCAGCTAAAATGCACTGTCACCACATGATCAGCAAGTCCCTGTTGTAATTTAGCAGTAGGGATTTTTGAGGAATCTGGTTTGGGACTGGGAATCTGGTAGATTTCCTGGGCTTGGCTCCACAGACTCCATCCTGCTTTCTTGTGGCCCTGAGTCCAGCTCCCAGGCAAGCATGCTGAGCACACACACAGGTGCCCACCAGGAAGTGAGTCCACACAAACGTTCATCTCTCTTTTGTGCATGGGACTTGCAGCTCTATTTTGGGCCGCACGTAGTTTGGTTTGCTGGTTGGGCAACCAGAATTGTGCAAGCATTTGCAGACTTCCTCTTGGCTTGGCTTCCTTCCTAAATGAGAGCCAAGCACAAGAAGGGGTATGACAAACAGAAGAGGAATGGATTCCAGAGAGGAAAATTGCAAGCCTAGCTAGCAGTTCCACCTTGCATTGACTGGAGTTTTTGAACTGTCTTTAAAGGCAGCCTGAACATCCTCTATCAGACAGAGAAGACAGTATTTCAGCCTTGTCTGGACTGAGATTCAGTTTGTTGGCCCTCATCCAGTCCATTGTCACAGCCATGCATGAGTTTAACATACCCTCAGACACAGCTGCTGGAGATGAAATGGAAAGGTAGAGCTGCTTTAGTTTGTCTGTCCTTGTCCATATTTCCCAAAAGCCTGTCCAGACTGCTTTTAAGCTTCATGTAGGCCACTGTCTGCAGGCCACTGTCCTTCTCAAGGCTCTACAGAGCCACCCCAGTGGGGTCCTCTTCTCCAAGCTGGCTATTCAGAGTGTGTACTTCTCTCTAGCAGACTCAGTGTTCTACCACCTCATAAAAACATGAGCTTTTGCTGCATGATCCATACTGATGTTACGAACGTTTTCCTTTTTCCAACACTGTGACCATTGAACCCCACTCCCTCTCCTTTATTTTATTGCCTGCTAATACAAATCTAACAATAACACTTGCATTAGCATTGGTTCATATGAATAGCGGACATTAGTATTACTGTATAATACCAGTATGACTGGCAAATATAGTGATATTTTCAATAGCAGCATATCACTTACAAATATTACTGTAACTATATTCCTGACTTCTCCCCCATCTTCTGGATTTCTGGCTTCACTGGCCATTTGCAGCCATTCTTCTGCAAGAATGTGGCAGAAGGAAAGCCATATTGCTGCCTCGACTAACATATTATTTTTCATTCATTAAAAATATATTAAGATTTGCTATATTTTAATTAGCTTGCAATTCATATCTGTCAAAGCTTATTATCTGCACAAATGCTAAGCTCTTGCAAGCAATTCAGCTTTCCTGAAGGCTGCCTTGCTTGCCTTAAATCTCTAGGGTAAAATTGAAACTCACAGGTCCTTTGATTAAAGTTGAACAAAAGAAAGAAAAGTAACCAGTTAGTTGAAACTAATCACAAGCATACTTATATTGACCTTAGCACAGATACTTTGCTAAGCAAGGGCATAAAATTTGATGTTTGTAAAACTTACAGGGATGTTTTGAAAGTGCCAAAAATTAATGGGAGCATTGTTCACCACAAAATGAAGATATCAGAAAATAATATAGTAGGTTTTCTGGCTTTGATACTGTTGTGGAGAAAGCTCTTAAAGATGTGGTAAAGTTAGAGAAACATAAAACGTTTTTATATGTAGTAAAGGTTAAGTAAGTAAGTGGAAGTTAACAATGACCTCTGACCCTGCTACTTTTACAAAGTTTTCTAAAAAAACAATTCCTCTTTCTGATTCAATCAACCCACAGAATTATTCCCAATGGAAATAAAGGATTCATAGAATTGTACAGCATTAGATATGCAATATTTAGTCAGTAGGCAATTAATTCTAACTCTCTCAAACTGTTTTTCCAAATTTCATTTCTTATTCTGTCTGGGTGAGGAATATATGAATTGAAATACAAATATTATGTAACATATTTAATGTTGTATAGAATTATATACAAGGCAATATTACTTCCTTTTGATCACAACGCAAAGACACAAGGAATTACTTTTGTAGGGTCATATGGACTGTAGGTTATTTTTTCTTTGATAACAGTCCTCTCTACTACCTCATTCACAAACTGAGGAGAATTCAGGTGCAATTTGTAATACAGCACACAAATCAGCTGTTGAAAGATCCTAATCTTTCCTAAGATCCTAAACTGTTTAGATCTGGATCCTACTCTAATAAAGTTACCAGCGTTTCCTGTGTCCAAGACAGCCTGGCACGATCATGGAAGAAAGTGGCATGCATGGAAAAAGGTGGAACAGATGAGTGAGACTTGCAACAAAACGTCGGGCAAACAGTTTCTGCCCATTGTACTACTCAGTTAACCATTCTTTCCCGCGTTTTTTTCTCCCAAGTCAGTCAGTATTCCGTGATCACTGTGAGCACGGCATCCTCACTGGGCTGTTTTGGGCCTCCCCGAGGGTTTATTTGCTTGCTTGCTTGTTTGCTTGCTTTCCAAAGGTGGTTTGTAGCTTAGCCTGCATATCCGTCAGCATTCACACTTAGACAATGGAGACAGATAGAACAGTGTAAATAATTTAGTTCCGCCTGTGGGATGTATTTCTTAATTCTCAAAATTTAGATAACTTGATTCCTGGTATCTGTGAAAGGTAAGATTTCCTATATCCTTTAGGTAATTTTTGAAATCCATATTAATGTGTTGGAGATCTCAGAATTTTTTAAAAAGCCAGTGTACGGGGAAAATATAAAATGTTTGTGCAAATTATTAATTGCAAGCAGTTCCACACATTTTAGTATAAAAATATATTGTGAATACACGCTAGTGTTAAGAACATAAGAGAAGCCCTGCTCAAATAGATCACTGGTCCATCTAGTGCAGCATTCTCTTCACACAGTGGCAAACCTGCTGCCCGCAGGATCCCTCCATCAGGATGGGTGCAGTAGCTTCTTCAAGACTAGTTGCCATCAATAGTCTGCTCCTCCATGAACGTGTCCAGCCCCCTTTTAAATCTTCTGTCCAAGTTGGTGGCTATCACTGCTTCCTCTGGCAGTGAAATTCCACTGTGGCCTTGTGGAAAGAAGTACTTCCTTTTATTTGTCCTGCATCTCCCAACAGCCACAGTCATGCGATGTCCCAGGATTCTCATATTAGAGAGAAAAATGTCTCCTTCCCCACTCCTTCTATATCATGCATAATTTTGAAGACCTCTGCCATATCTCCTCTTACTTGCCTTTTTTTCTAAGCTAAACAAGCTCAGCTGTTGCAACCATTTCTTATGGGGGAGTAGCTGCAACCACTCAGCCATTTTAGATGACCTTCACTGCACTTTTTCCAACTCTATAATGCCCTTTTCAGGCAAGGTATCCAGAACAGGACAAAATATTCTAAGTGTGGTTGCAGCAAAGATTTGTATATGATCTTTGCAGTTCTGCTTTCATTGCCTTCCTAATTATGCCTAACATAAAGTTTGCCTTTTTCACCGGAGCTGCACACTGAGTCAACATTTTATTAAACTGTCAAGCACAATCCCAAGGTCTCTTTCTTGACTGGTCGCTGCTAGCTCCAATCCCAGAATATACTTGAAGCTGGGATTTTATTTTATTTGATTTTTGCCCAGAGGTGCATTATTTTGCCCTTGCTTACAGTGTGCTCAGAGGAAAGACATAAAATGTGGGCAGTGTAAACACATCTGGAAATCCAGTGTGCAGCCATATTACAAGCAGAGGATCTGGGCACCTGGCAAGGCCCACTCACCAGTCAGAAGACATGGCCAACCGCCAGAATCCCCCCAGCAAGCTTTCCCTCCTTTTTGCTGCCCCTGCCTGTTATTCTTTTCCTCTGGGAGGAGGATGCAGTGCCCACAGTGAACTGATGGAGCAGCGCCTCCCATTCACCTGTGCTTGCCCTCTGGATAGTTTTGCAGATTGAACTGAGAGGCGGAAGGTGAGCCAATGGGCAGCGGTGAGCCATAGATGCACCGCTCATGGACTCGGTGCAGACACTTTGCCCCGGCACCCACAGGAGCTAGTCTGGTTTGTGTGCTTCGTTCTGAACAACAATATGCTTTCCAAATTTCAGTAAGCCCTTAGATTGTATTGGTGAGTTCATTATTGAAATACAGTTGTGGAAAAGTTGTTTTTGGGCTGCAATCCTGCACTTGCCTAGGAATGGTTTATGGCTAGTATCCCTGCTAAAGCTAGTCAAAGGCAGACCACTTTGCCTCCGGTGACAAAGGTTGTCCAAGGAGTACTTCAGTCTGTCTTAAATCCAAATGTGTTTACCTGAATTGTGGAGGAGATGGGCCAATACAACAGGAGGATAGTTCTGTGGTCTCTAGACAGCATCTAGAGTGTCACCAGATTTTTTGGAGTCTTGGCTCTTCTGCTGGAAAACAGCTGCACTACTGGAACTGGGACCCTGTCCTTGGAGCAACCTTCCCCACTTGCAGCTGCTGCAGAAAGAATGACGCCAGCTGCTGCTCTGATGTCATAAAAGCAACCTTGGAGAAGGGATGCAGAGGATGGGGGCAGGAGGAGATTGCACGGTATCCTGCCGGCGCCACAGCCTCCTTCTCCCTCTCTCCAATGTACTGATTAGACTGCCAAAATTGACCATATGGCTGCTTTGCAGGATGACAGGACCATGTGTCAGGTTCAGGGCCTGAGTGACCCTGCAAGTGCTCGCTGAACCAGGTACACCTTTGTGGACACTTGCAAGGATCATCTGAGGAGCAATTAGGCAGTGCAGCTGGAGGCCCTGAAGGCCAGCATAAAAGGCTTCCCTGCACTGCTGCTCTTTGTCACAACAGTGCAAGTTGTCCTGGTGACTTCTTGTGCTCTGGCCCCTGCATTGCTATGCCTGGTTCCATTCCTGCTCCAGTTTGGTCATGCCTTGCTCCAGCCTGCACCCATTCTGCTCTTCCTGTCCTCTGAGAAGACCCTGCCTTGTTCCAGCCTGCTATGACCCTTGCAGCAAAGTCTTTCCAGTAAACTGACCTAGGAACTGTGCTCTGACTCTCTCTCTCTCTCTCTCTCTCTCTCTCTCTCTCTCTCTCTCTCTCTCT